>NC_068552.1:4355418-4455418 GCF_026212275.2 Microplitis demolitor | reverse complement strand
CAAAAAAACAAGTTAGCTGTGACTCAGCGGGACACCTGCACGTGTGCACCGGACTTCTAATTAAAATTCCAATATATACAAAGATTCTATGACCATTTCATTTCCATATTCCGAGTCACCTATGACATTTCGAAAGTCACCCGGATCTATGTACTTCCAATAGAGCATTTACTCATCCGCTGTTGTTTACTCAAAAATAATATGATTCAATTTCCATATATGGACTTTTCTAATTTTTAGAAAGGTACCTAAACCGGATCCATGTACTTACTCATCATGTTGTTGTCCGAAATGATGAGATGGACCGGTTGGTTGCATAAGAAACCCTATGACTTTCCCATCAAAATTAGAGTATATAAACTGCCGAAAATCTAACGAAGGCAGTCAATCGCTAATCAGAACGAACCTCTGTCGGATCGCGAGTCAATCGCTAATCTGAACGAACCTCTGTCGGATCTCGAGTCACTCGCTCCGAAATTCTATAAGTTGAAATCTCCGATTAGTTCTATCGGCCCAAGTCCGATTACTACCGCGAATCAGAGATAAAATCTTAATCGTTGTCCACGTGACGGTCCACCGCCTAGGCAATCGGGCTCCTTGGCCAAATACCTAGATTTTAATCTTGCGAAAACCGCGGTCGATTCGACTCATCAGGATCATCGGTCTCGTGACGGTCTATAGCCTAGGAAACCAGACTCCTAGATCGAAATCCTAAATAAAATTAAATACTTATACTCGTACTCGACAGATAGGGGAGTGTATCCGCTTGGCACCCCAGTAGCTCCGAGTCCGAAAAGTGCATCGAATTCCGCTGAGTAAAATCCCTAAGCCACGGGCAGGGTCGCAGCGAATTAAACAAAAACAATTCCGCGATCATAAATTCAAAGTGGTGAATTGTGAGAGAGTGTGATCAGCGAGATTGTAAACCACCTCAAGCTGAGTGGTAAGTTAATCATAATTGTTAATTTTAGTACACACATGTAAACAACATTATAATTTAATAAGAATATACAGATTGTTTTTCTTTTTTTTAAAAATCATCTTTCTCTTATTTATACCTCTGACTCTAACATTCCTAAGTTAACGGGTACAGAAAGAGACAGACGTAAAAGAACAGGGACTTCTCGAGGGCCCATATTCACCTACCTGCTTCCCTCTCGCTTTAAAATCCCTGACCTACCCTAAAGCCACGCAGGTCAACGATCGGGATTGTCTATCGTACTTCCGCTCGGTACGAAATAGACTTATTTAGTAATCAAAACTTGCCAAATATTAAACATTCTCACACTAGCCACGTGACGGTCCTATTAGGCTCCTTGGTTGAGTAATAGAATAAATATTGTGGGTAATTTTACTAAATAATTAATTAATAATAACCCTTCGCCCGTCGCCTTCACTCTCTCCGATCGTGACAACATTTTGAAACCATTTAATATTGGGTACATTATTTATATATCACCTTTGACCAAAACACATCTATACTTATACAAATTACCCTGATAACTTAAGTACTATCTCTGTCTGGCGTCTATAGTGAACAATTGGTAACTAAGTCAGGATTAAAACGTTTATGAATATCCATTTTGTGAAAGAATGATTTTAGAATATTCTGTACAACAAATGCGTTGATGGAATTCCATAAGTTTTTATTGGATTCTAAAAAATTCTGGTCTTTTTACCCATCAAAAACGTTTCTTATAATTTTTTGAAATTTCTTCACTGAACCAATAAAAAAATTATAAATTTTTGATAAAAATTGCTTTTTTTATTTTAAATAGCTATAATTTTTTCAAAATTTGACTGATTGGGATCTTTTTTCTCACTATTTTTATTTTCAAATTTACATTTCGATAAAAAAAAACGAAAAAATTATTGTAACCTATCTTCTTTGTTTTTTTTTTTAGATTTTCGGAAAAAATCAAAAATTTTTCAATATTTACCATTTCTGATTTTTTTTTGTTATGTAAAACCTTGACATTTACTGCAAATCCTCAAATTATTTCAAAGTAATATTTTTTCGAAGTAGATTTTTTTTTTCCAAATAAAAAAAAAATTTGAAAACTAGCATTATTTCTTATAACACCATTCTGGCAATTTTTGAAAGTGCTCAGATAACTTCTAAATTTCAAAAAAAAAAAAAAAATGAAAACAATAATTTTAGATAGTAGTCGTCGAAAAAATTTGAATTTTTTTTTTTTTAAATCAAGTCAAAAAATAGAAGAACGTTCTGAATAATTTTTTTGTATTTTTTGGAAAAAAAAAAAAAAAAAAATCAAAAAAAAAAAATTCACTCTGAAAAACCTTGAGCATTTTCAGGAAATGCCAAAGTTTTATATAAAAAAAAAATCAAAAATTAAAAATGGTAAGTCGAAAAATTTTTGATTTTTTTCACAAATCTATAAAAGAAAAAAAAGAAGATAGGTCGCAATAATTTTTTTGTATTTTTTTTCGAAAAGTACATTGAACAACAAAAATTTTTAGTCAAACGATACCATGAGTCAAATTTTGAAAAAGTTATAGCTATTTAAAATACAAAAAACAATTTTTATTGAAAATTTTTTGTTTTTTTAATGATTCAGTAAAAAAATTTCAAAAAACTATGAGAAACGTTTTTGATGAGGTAGAAAAAGAGTAAACATTTTGAGCCAAAACTAAAGTGGTCGGGTTGAAAAGTGATTGATTTGGCGTGGAGTGCCCCATATGTTGAACATACACGAAAAAAGTTGTATTGATAAAAATATAATTAATATATTGCAGCAATTTATATTTTTTTCTATATTTTATCATATATTAATGTGGCAAAACTATAAATACTATTTTATATATTGTACAACATATCACATTATAACATCCATAAATTTTAAATCATATTTTTTTGCATAAAGTTTTTTGATGCGGGCCTACATATGTGTACGCATAGAAATAAATAGTAGGGAAGACCGGTGCAAGATGGCTCATCCACGGCACGAGAGACCACTTTCAAAATTTAACAGAAAAAAATTTTTTTTTATGGTTAAGTCTAAGATAAAGTCTCGATTTATGGATTTGATGTAATTTACAAATTCCTTCCCTATTAAAAAACATAAATATATTCAAAATATATCTTAGGATACATAAAAATATGAAATGATTTAAAATAAGTTGAATGCGGACTTAAATATAGATATACACCTAGCGTCGATAAAATCATTTTTTTCAATCACGAGGATAAAAATGTAAAAATATATACATTATATTTTTTTTTTTCTCATATACTGATATCTTTGTTATAATTTTATACATACACTATCGAATATATTTTTTATATATTTTTATATATATAAGTTGAATATATTCTAAGATAGATTGTATATATATTCGAAACATATAAGTACAAAAATCGGCCAAAAGTTCGCTATTAGAAACATATTTTTTTTTCATACTTAAAATATAGACTTTTTATATTTTGACATATTTTTTTTGAATATTTTCAATAGGGGTGACTTCACGTGACGTGAGTGGTCAGCGCAGTGAGTAGCAACATTTAGATGAAGCATTAAATGCATCATTCCTTATAACACATACGATAAGTACTCAGAATATTCGATCGACTTTTTTTTTCAATCTAACAAATTTTTTCAACACTAAATACCGTCTCTAAAATTTTTTGAAATTCAACAAATACTTATGGAATTTTATCAGCTTATTCGTTTGTACAAAGTATTGTGAAATCATTCTTTCACGGAGTGGATTATCATAAACGTTTTAATCCTAACTTAGTTACCAATTGTTCACTATAGACGCCAGACAGATATAGTACTTAAGTTATTTATTAGGGTGCTTTGTAAAAGTATACATATATTTTCGTCAATAGATAATATCATATATACAACGTATCCAATATTTAATGGTTTCAAAATATCATTACCTCAAATGTTCTATACCTGTACTTCAATACAATATACTTTTTCCTCGAGTAAGTAGCAGACATACGGGTATACCCGGGTCAAAAAATTTGATCTGTTTTTAATACTTGTAGCACCATCATCATCTTAAGAATTCACAGTCAAAATTCTTTAACATCTTTTCAACGGTCTAAGGTAGAATATACTTGCATCAACTTTACTGATGAGGCCCGCAAGTATACTCGGGGCGAAACCGTTTTTATAATATTAACATCTTTGATAATTAGAATCCTCTCAATTATAGTATGGTATTGCAGTGCGCATTAGAAAATAATCCACTTGTAATAACTCATACGCGAATTGAAGTTGATTCTAAATTAATAATTGTCAATTAAGTAGACCAGTATAGCCGTCATTCCTATAACACAAAAAATAGAAAAGTCTGGTCGTAAATTAGAGTCACCTTATAAATTATACAAGGCTATAAAAATTAAACAGAATTCTTCTAAAGGATGAATGCAAGCTTGGAATACTTGTAGCACCATCATTATCTTAAGAATTCACAGTCAAAATTCTTTAACATCTTTCCAACGGTCTAAGGTAGAATATACTTGCATCAATTTTACTGATGAGCCCAGCAAGTATATTCGGGGCAAAACCGTTTTTATAATATTAACATCTTTGATAATTAGAATCCTCTCAATTATAGTATGGTATTGCAGTGCGCATTAGAAAATAATCAACTTGTAATAACTCATACGCGAATTGAAGTTGATTCTAAATTAATAATTGTCAATTAAGTAGACCAGTATAGCCGTCATTCCTATAACACAAAAAATAAAAAAGTCTGGTCGTGAATTAGAGTCACCTTATAAATTATACAAGGCTATAAAAATTAAACAGAATTCTTCTAAAGGATGAATGCAAGCTTGGAATACTTGTAGCACCATCATCATCTTAAGAATTCACAGTCAAAATTCTTTAACATCTTTTCAACGGTCTAAGGTAGAATATACTTGCATCAATTTTACTGATGAGCCCAGCAAGTATATTCGGGGCGAAACCGTTTTTATAATATTAACATCTTTGATAATTAGAATCCTCTCAATTATAGTATGGTATTGCAGTGCGCATTAGAAAATAATCCACTTGTAATAACTCATACGCGAATTGAAGTTGATTCTAAATTAATAATTGTCAATTAAGTAGACCAGTATAGCCGTCATTCCTATAACACAAAAAATAAAAAAGTCTGGTCGTTAAATAGAGTCACCTTATAAATTATACAAGGCTATAAAAATTAAACAGAATTCTTCTAAAGGATGAATGCAAGCTTGGAATACTTGTAGCACCATCATCATCTTAAGAATTCACAGTCAACATTCTTTAACATCTTTTCAACGGTCTAAGGTAGAATATACTTGCATCAACTTTACTGATGAGCCCAGCAAGTATATTCGGGGCGAAACCGTTTTTATAATATTAACATCTTTGATAATTAGAATCCTCTCAATTATAGTATGGTATTGCAGTGCGCATTAGAAAATAATCAACTTGTAATAACTCATACGCGAATTGAAGTTGATTCTAAATTAATAATTGTCAATTAAGTAGACCAGTATAGCCGTCATTCCTATAAATTAAAAAATAAAAAAGTCTGGTCGTAAATTAGAGTCACCTTATAAATTATACAAGGCTATAAAAATTAAACAGAATTCTTCTAAAGGATGAATGCAAGCTTGGAATACTTGTAGCACCATCATCATCTTAAGAATTCACAGTCAAAATTCTTTAACATCTTTCCAACGGTCTAAGGTAGAATATACTTGCATCAATTTTACTGATGAGCCCAGCAAGTATATTCGGGGCAAAACCGTTTTTATAATATTAACATCTTTGATAATTAGAATCCTCTCAATTATAGTATGGTATTGCAGTGCGCATTAGAAAATAATCGACTTGTAATAACTCATACGCGCATTGAAGTTGATTCTAAATTAATAATTGTCAATTAAGTAGACCAGTATAGCCGTCATTCCTATAACACAAAAAATAAAAAAGTCTGGTCGTAAATTAGAGTCACCTTATAAATTATACAAGGCTATAAAAATTAAACAGAATTCTTCTAAAGGATGAATGCAAGCTTGGAATACTTGTAGCACCATCATCATCTTAAGAATTCACAGTCAAAATTCTTTAACATCTTTTCAACGGTCTAAGGTAGAATATACTTGCATCAACTTTACTGATGAGCCCAGCAAGTATATTCGGGGCGAAACCGTTTTTATAATATTAACATCTTTGATAATTAGAATCCTCTCAATTGAAGTATGGTATTGCAGTGCGCATTAGAAAATAATCAATTTGTAATAACTCATACGCGAATTGAAGTTGATTCTAAATTAATAATTGTCAATTAAGTAGACCAGTATAGCCGTCATTCCTATAACACAAAAAATAAAAAAGTCTGGTCGTAAATTAGAGTCACCTTATAAATTATACAAGGCTATAAAAATTAAACAGAATTCTTCTAAAGGATGAATGCAAGCTTGGAATACTTGTAGCACCATCATCATCTTAAGAATTCACAGTCAAAATTCTTTAACATCTTTTCAACGGTCTAAGGTAGAATATACTTGCATCAACTGTACTGATGAGCCCAGCAAGTATATTCGGGGCGAAACCGTTTTCATAATATTAACATCTTTGATAATTAGAATCCTCTCAATTATAGTATGGTATTGCAGTGCGCATTAGAAAATAATCAACTTGTAATAACTCATACGCGAATTGAAGTTGATTCTAAATTAATAATTGTCAATTAAGTAGACCAGTATAGCCGTCATTCCTATAACACAAAAAATAAAAAAGTCTGGTCGTGAATTAGAGTCACCTTATAAATTATACAAGGCTATAAAAATTAAACAGAATTCTTCTAAAGGATGAATGCAAGCTTGGAATACTTGTAGCACCATCATCATCTTAAGAATTCACAGTCAAAATTCTTTAACATCTTTTCAACGGTCTAAGGTAGAATATACTTGCATCAATTTTACTGATGAGCCCAGCAAGTATATTCGGGGCGAAACCGTTTTTATAATATTAACATCTTTGATAATTAGAATCCTCTCAATTATAGTATGGTATTGCAGTGCGCATTAGAAAATAATCCACTTGTAATAACTCATACGCGAATTGAAGTTGATTCTAAATTAATAATTGTCAATTAAGTAGACCAGTATAGCCGTCATTCCTATAACACAAAAAATAAAAAAGTCTGGTCGTAAATTAGAGTCACCTTATAAATTATACAAGGCTATAAAAATTAAACAGAATTCTTCTAAAGGATGAATGCAAGCTTGGAATACTTGTAGCACCATCATCATCTTAAGAATTCACAGTCAACATTCTTTAACATCTTTTCAACGGTCTAAGGTAGAATATGCTTGCATCAACTTTACTGATGAGCCCAGCAAGTATATTCGGGGCGAAACCGTTTTTATAATATTAACATCTTTGATAATTAGAATCCTCTCAATTGAAGTATGGTATTGCAGTGCGCATTAGAAAATAATCAATTTGTAATAACTCATACGCGAATTGAAGTTGATTCTAAATTAATAATTGTCAATTAAGTAGACCAGTATAGCCGTCATTCCTATAACACAAAAAATAAAAAAGTCTGGTCGTAAATTAGAGTCACCTTATAAATTATACAAGGCTATAAAAATTAAACAGAATTCTTCTAAAGGATGAATGCAAGCTTGGAATACTTGTAGCACCATCATCATCTTAAGAATTCACAGTCAACATTCTTTAACATCTTTTCAACGGTCTAAGGTAGAATATACTTGCATCAACTTTACTGATGAGCCCAGCAAGTATATTCGGGGCGAAACCGTTTTTATAATATTAACATCTTTGATAATTAGAATCCTCTCAATTATAGTATGGTATTGCAGTGCGCATTAGAAAATAATCAACTTGTAATAACTCATACGCGAATTGAAGTTGATTCTAAATTAATAATTGTCAATTAAGTAGACCAGTATAGCCGTCATTCCTATAAATCAAAAAATAAAAAAGTCTGGTCGTAAATTAGAGTCACCTTTTAAATTATACAAGGCTATAAAAATTAAACAGAATTCTTCTAAAGGATGAATGCAAGCTTGGAATACTTGTAGCACCATCATCATCTTAAGAATTCACAGTCAAAATTCTTTAACATCTTTTCAACGGTCTAAGGTAGAATATACTTGCATCAATTTTACTGATGAGCCCAGCAAGTATATTCGGGGCGAAACCGTTTTTATAATATTAACATCTTTGATAATTAGAATCCTCTCAATTATAGTATGGTATTGCAGTGCGCATTAGAAAATAATCAACTTGTAATAACTCATACGCGAATTGAAGTTGATTCTAAATTAATAATTGTCAATTAAGTAGACCAGTATAGCCGTCATTCCTATAACACAAAAAATAAAAAAGTCTGGTCGTAAATTAGAGTCACCTTATAAATTATACAAGGCTATAAAAAGGTTGTACAATTTTTATCCTAAAAGCTAGTTTGTCCAAATCGTATGAAAAGTTAAAAATTGTTGGACATCAGACTTGTATACGATAATTATAGTTTGAAAGAAGTAAATATGTTTTAATAATAGATTGACGAAAAGTTATAGTAAGAATTTCAGAGATGGGTGAAGTATTATTAAGTCATATGACTAGGTGCGATGACAGAACAATGATGCCAACTGATGTAGAACGATGTAAAGTGTATGGTTTTTTTATTTTAATATAAAGATATTTTAAACCATATAGTGAAAGAGTCGGTATGTTTTAATTAGAAATTTATTTAGAACAATCATGGTGAAAAAACGGTAAGGAATTGTTAGAATTATAGTATGGTTCAAAAAGTTTATGTCAATTACATTAAAAATGTTAGGAGTTAATGGAACAGTTTACATGTAAAAAAAATTAGCTATAGGCATGCTATCATCGAAATTTGGAAAAAGTTTGAACCAATGACAGTTTGGCGCGTAGTGGTTGAGATACATAGCTAGTTATCGAGATGGATAGTTTGTTCTTTGCATAGTTAGAACGAAAGTGTGTAGGTATCTGAAGTCTCCTTTGTGTTTACCTGTCGATAAGTACCGACCGTCGTAATTGTATTTTGTTGACGATGAAGTAGTTTTCGAACGATAAGTTGAAAATTACAATATAACGGGTGCAAAAATTAAATTCAAACAACAAATAATAATAATTATATAAAAAATATTAAACATATCCATAATGTTTTTAAATTGGAAAATAAAAATTAAAACAAATGATTCTACAATAATTATTTAAGAATTACACGTAATTAATATTATAAGTTATTTACTAATGATTATTATTTTGAACAGTAATAATATGAAAAAAAAAATTTGTAATTTTGCACAACTTTTATTAAAGTTTAATTTTATAAATACAGCTTACGAGTCAACTCGAAAACTTTTATCGTACTTTAAAAAGTATGAAGTGAGATAAAATAAATAAACTTTAGAAATGGCTAAAAAAGAAAGAAATTCTTCGGTAATAAATATAAAATTAAATAGCTTCGGCGAACTAAGCTTGGATACTTAGATTAAAAAAATATATGCCTCTAAGGAACCAATTTCCTTACAATAACTGAAGACAATCACCAATGCTGCTAAAAATTGCAATATGAGCAAGAAAAAAAAATTTTAAGAACAATTGGGATATTTAAATGACTGGAAAGACATGTCGACTTAGTAAAGAATAGGATTGAAATATTTATTAGACTATTGTTGTAAATTGTGTACATTATTTTTTAATATAGAGAAGAAATATATTGATTTTAATCGATTAATTTTCTATTTTTGATATAGAAAGATTATAAAAATAAAGTTATTATGAATTTTTTGTTATTTTTAGATTGAAACTTATAGTTAATTATGGTAATATGATACACTTTCTATGAATTGCTTACATATTATACAAACATATATTGTCCCATCAATAATATTACGTTGGACCCAAGTAGTATTACATTTTTTGCATGCGATAACATGATTGCATGGTTTATAAACAATGGTAGGTGCCACAACTAAACAAAATCCGCATTCGTCAGATACCCAAAGGACTGTAAATAAAACAATATTTATAACAATGATAAAAATTTTAAAGCGGTGTAATGATCGAAAATAGAAAAACCGTATTAAACTTTATTAATTAATTAAAAATCAATTAAAGTGCTAGTTAAAAATAAGACATATCGTAGTTAAAATTTAATTAAGAAAATCGATTTAACAAAAAAAAAGCATTTACAGCTATCTGTTTGGTATTATACAGTACTTGGTAAATTGATTTCCAAAAAATTCTTTGTTGCACATAATAATTAAAAAAAAAATTTTTTTCAAGTTACTATTTAGTCACTACATTTAGATAAACTTTTTACTAATAACAGCTCTGAGTTGTGTCCAATCTTTTATTAGTTTATCGAATTTTTTAATTTTTATTGTAGTTAATTTTTAACTAATTCATCTTATTTTCAACTAGAGATTTAAAATTATCCTTTAATCTATAAATTAATGAAATTTTTGAGAGGACATTACAGTTTTAGAATTTTTTTAAATATTATAATGGTGGGAGAAAAAGCACCATCGAAGAATGCAATATATAAAGAATTCTAAAATATTACAGTGGTACTTACTTTGTTCTACATTTTCAATATTATTTTCCCCTTCTTCCATATTATCAATATTATTTTCCTCTTCTTCTACATTTTCAATATTATTTTCCTCTTCTTCTACATTTTCATCATTATTTTCCCCTTCCATGTTTTCAATGTTATTTTCCTCTTCTACATTTTCAACATTATTTTCCTCTTCTTCTACATTTTCATTATTATTTTCCTCTTCTTCTACATTTTCAATATTATTTTCCTCTTCCTCTACATTTTCATTATTATTTTCCCCTTCTTCCATATTTTCAATATTATTTTCCTCTTCTTCTACTCTTTCATTATTATTTTCCCCTTCTTCCATATTCTCAATATTATTTTCCTCTTCTTCTACATTTTCATTATTATTTTCCGCTTCTTCTACATTTTCATTATTATTTTCTCTTTCTTCCATATTTTCAATATTATTTTCCTCTTCTATATTTTCATAATCTAATACCGGTGGTAAGTTATTGATATCCAATTGTGGAATAATGTATTGTATGGGATTGCGAAGTTCAGCAATCGTAGCTTCTTGAAATAAATCATCGTTTTGATTTCTAATAATGTCAGCAATCTGTACTAGATCTGTTAAAAAAAATATTTGTTCTCATGTTATAATTTTATCAAGGGCATTCTTTGATGCTACACAGTCCCAAAAAAAAATTTTAAAATTTGCTTACTTTGTAGTTGTTCTTCATTAGCTAAGGAATACAATTGAAATGCATTAGGTAAGTCGGCGTTATTAGAAAATTTTAGATTCTGCATCACTGGTTTCAACGCACTGCCAATACGGCGTAGAAATACATTGGTATCACTTACACCATCAGCAATTGCAGTCCAATTTTTAGTTATTATGGTAAAATTTTTACAGTTTGTTAATATACTTTTCATTTTGTTAGAAGGCCAGTTAGTTTTTCCTTTAACAATTAAATTTTCAAAGTGAAAATGACACCGGTTGTGGGTATTAATTACATGCTCTGAAAAAAAAAAAAAAAAAATAAATAAAAAAATACAAAGAAAGTTAATAATATTAATATAAGTTCTAATAATTAGTATCAGTAATCAAAATATAGTCGAGATTAATTTGTTAATATAAATATTAGGCTAGTCCTTATGATAGTTAATTTTAATCATTACGCTCCTCTCAAACTTGTGAATAATTTAAAAAAAAAATTCTGTTAATTCATTGCTCAAATTTTAATAATAATAACCAAGCTTTCTAGACACTGGGAGTTTTAAATGGGAAAATTCATTTTTTTTTTTAAATGTAACTGAATATTTATATCTCTGGTAATAATTAATACCAGCTATTTTCTTACTTCCAAACTCAATTAAATTTATTTATTTATTTTTTTCTAATTTTTATCAGTACGTCGAGAATTAAAGAAATATTTGATCCTTTATATGGGTTTTAGTTATAATTTTTAACACCATTAATTGAATCTAACCATTTTTTTAAATTGCGAATAGAAAATTTTTTATAATTGATTCTTTTATTTTTAAATGCTGTATAATACATATTAAAGTATTTGCTAATTATGTGTGCTATTTTAGTATACTTAATAAAATACATTAGGACATAAAATTTCTAATGAATAATTTTATATATTTATTACTCAATGTTTACCTGATTTGAATCGTCTGGAAATTATTATAATAATTATCGATCATAGAAAACAATTCCATAACGCCTCAAACCAGCTAAACATTTATTTAAAAATAAATTAATCAAGTATAAAAAGTCTTCAATTCGCAATTTAAAATATTATTACATTCAATTACAGGTCTCAAAATTTATAAACTTTATCCACATAAATAACAAAAATTATCGAATATTTTTTTCATTGTCTACAAAAATAAAAAAATTGAAAACAAAAAAAAAATTTTATTTGAGTTTTGAAGTACAAATAGCTGGTTAAAATTATACCGAGAACACCCTTCTAAAAATTCAAGTTACCAGATGTATCAATATTCAAAGTGTAATTTTAAAAAAATAAAATGTATTTTCCCGTAAATATAGACAACTAACTGTTCGGGAAATGCAAACCCGTGATATGATTTAATTGAATTTTACCGAATTTGAAAACCAAATTTTTTAACGATAATGACTGAATGATTAAATTTGCGATGTAGAGAAAGAGAAAGAGAGAGAGAGAGCTAAAGAGTAGCGTTCCAAAAACTCACCAACAAAACTCCATATATTTTTATCCTCATGTAGATGATTTGAAATGTCTCTAGCTATCAATTCAGAATTTATTAATAAACAATATATATTGTTGAAACAACTATAATTATTGGCTGTTATTCTTGATAACCAATTTGTGCGGTAGTACTCCAAAAATCTTGAAAATTGATTAAAACGAATATCATCCATGGACGATACTATCCATTCAAATGATTCCAATATTAAAGTAGATGGTAATAAACTTAAAGCAATTATTTTATTGAATATTAGCAATGTCGTATCGTTGTTTAAGTCAATGTTATAATTAGTAGCTTCTTTAATGAAAATCTATAATAAACATGATAATTAGTATGATATATGTAATATCAACATTTTCTAATGTCATCAACTCACTTTGCATTGTGATGTAAATAAACCTCTTTTGATGGCATTTGGACATACAGCACTTGCTGCCAGGTGTATGTCTCTATCTAAATCTGTGTATATTTCTTCAGGTTGCAAGTTACGTAATCCATCTTCTAGTGCTCTTTGAACGTCTCCTTCATTTTTTCTTAACATAATTAAATAGATAATTGGCATAATCTGAAAATATTTAATTAATTAATTACCACTATAAGTAATAATAGGTTGAATTGCAGTAAATTTTTGTAGTTTTAATTTTTATACTTACATATTCAGAGTGGTGGGTTGCTATGGTTATAATCTGAAGAGCACCAACATTTTCAGGTACTATTGCTGATGATGTTATATATAATTTTGATGTTGTAACTTTTCTCTGTAGTTCCTGGTCTCTAAACATTATTGCTATTATTTCATTTGTGGTATTAGTAACAAATTGTATATCAGTTCTACTAAAATTATTTAATCCAATATTTGCATAAGCTTCTAGTTGTAATATAGTCTGTAGATCTTCAATTGTGTTTATCGTTGACAGCCGCATTGTTTTTTGCCATGAAATCATTTTTATCTTAATATCTTGGAAAGTGATCAGCTCTGCAGCTTCTTGATGCCTATTAAAACAATAAACTATTAAAATATCTATGATGACAACGTGCGCTTCTTATTTTTTATACAAATACATAATATAATATTACGGTAATATATACCTAAACGGCACCGAAAAAATTTGCTGATTTTTTGTTCAATTTTATGAGGCAATTAGTTATCATCCAACGAATTGTTAACTTCAATTTAACACAGAGAAAACATTTTTGGGTGCCGCATCACGGTAAAATTAAACAGGTGCTGCAACAGGACGTAGTCCTGTGGGGGCAACAGGATTTTCATGTTCCAGGAATAGGACACATTCTGTGTGAGCAACAGAACAATTCCCTTTGCAGCAACAGGATTTTTTCTGTGGTAGCAATAGAAGGTACAAGTTTCATATACTAATTTTTTTTGTCAGTATAATCAAATTGTTCAATTCGAAGAAAAAATTTAAATTTTTTTTCGAAATTAAAACTTTCTTTCAAGATTAGAATTTTGTCCGAAATTTGAATTTTTCTGCAAACTGAATTTTTTTTTTTTATTTTTTCAAATTTCCGAACTGTATTTTACTGACAAAAAAATTTGGCTTTTGAAACTTGCACCTTATCCTATTGCTTCCACAGGAAAAATCCTGATGCTCCCATACGATGTGTTCTGTTGCTGTAACATGACAATCCTCTTGCTCCCACAGGAGTGCATCCTGTTGCAGCGTCTATTTTTTTTCCGTGTTGGGTACACAATATCTCTCTTTCCTTTTTATTTTTGCTAACTTTTTTGTGTCTTTCTTTTACTATAAATAGGATATTTCATCTTAAATCGACCACATTTGAACCTGATCCCATTCGAATTAGCAGATAATTTTTTTTTCTTTATCTACCCCATTGAAATAATTTTTAATTTAATTTTCCAATTATTTTTCCCAACCATAAAAATTCAAGAGATTTTTGAAAAGTTAAGGAACAACAAAGTGCGTGCTAAATCGAAAGTGGTTGGGTTCAAAAGTGTTTGATTTGATGTGGAATACCGCATATATTCAAATATTGAAATTCGGACTTACAAAAGTGCTGTGTCCTTGTAAATAAGCTCTACCTTTCGAAACTGCCTTTTACAAGTGTTCCGTCGCGGAATAATAGTCTTATATTAGTTTATTATTTTCCGTATATGTAATGAATTTAATTTACGCCTTGTAATATTTTGTATTTTTAGTTTAAAATATTTGTCCCTAGAATTTAGGAATTACCCATCTTTTTTTTTTTTATTTTTTTTTATCTGCAATTTTATTTTATTGTTATATTAGCTTCATTTATTTTACCTTATTTTAAACATCTGTTTAGGATTTAGTTGAAAACTTATTTTATGTCTAAATATTTTTTGCTCAAGTAAACGGCCAAACATCGGCTCTATTGTTTAGGGATTAAGTTTAAAATTTAAAAATGTAAAACACTTCTAGTCCCGTGTTTACGACTCCTTTGCTCCTTATCCTTAAATTATTTAAGCCCTATCATAAATCAGTCCGGACATCTGTTCCTAATTGCACTCGTCTACTTTCCAAAATAGTCCAGTCACCATTTTTGTTTTCTGTATCTCACTCTCTCGGCTCGTCCTCTTTCACTTTCGTTTTGCCCCCCTTCTACTCCGCCATACTCCCACGACGATACGACCCTTCCCCATTTTCTCTGGCCCTTCTAATGCCCTCCGCGCTCCAATCACAACCCTTAGTTTTCCACTTTCCTTCTAACACGCCCCTTTTTCCCCCAATCTTAGTTCTTTAAGTTTAACGCTAAGATATTTTTGTAAAATGTAAAACACCATTATTGTACTCGATACTTTGAAGAGATCAGCATTGCGCTCGGTCTAATAAATCCACAACAATATTTATTTAGCAAAATTGCTTGTTAAATACTTATTTCTTAACAAAATTACTTGTTAAGATTGGTTTTAAGTTAATTGTTTAAATTATTATTTAACAAAATTAATTGTTAAAATTTATTCTCGCGGCAAACTAGTCGCGAGACATTTCATGGTCCTTCGAGCCGGATATTAAAATTAATTAATTCTGGCATCAGTTCACAATCGTTATCATTAAATAAACCATAATTGCGTACTATTGTTCGAGTAGTTTGTGAAAAATAACAGTGCTAGTTATTCAGTGCGTTATTTATTGTGGCTGTCACAATCGCCAGTGTATTTACTGCAAACGCACGACACAAATAAGTGTAGTCATCCAAGTTATTACGTCAGTGATAGCCTGCAGTTCCGGAGTTCAACGCATCGTCACTCCGGTCAACATCAACTTCGAGTCTACGTCAACGTCAACATCATCTACATCAGCGGCAATCCAGCATCTCGAGAGATCGTCGTAACCAGATTCGCAGTCACGTGGTCATCAAAAGGTTAGTCAGTGTGACACCAATCAATATTATTCCATAATTAATCCCATTTATTATTGCTTTCGTTTTTATCGCGCTGCTCTCTGCATTAAATATTTTTTATTTTTTTTATTATTTTTATTTTTGTTTTAACTTGTTAACCTCATTATTAAAATGACTGCTGAACAAATTAAAGCGTTAAAAACTAAGCGCGGTAATGCCAAGCGATCGTTAACGACATATGAAAACTTTCTAAAGAAATTTGATCCGTCGAAAGATTTTCCAATCCTTGAGAAGCGGTATAAAGAAATTGAGACGGTTCGGAAATTATTTGAAGAATATCAACTTGAATTAGAGGCACTTCTTGAAGAGTCTGAAGAATTAACCGCATATCGCACCGAATTCGAAAATCTATATTATGAAACTTACGCAATCGCGACGAACCTTCTTTCAGAACAACGCAAGCGAGACACTTCTTTGGTTTCGTCTCCAACAACCTCGAGTCCTTCTGCAACCTCCAGCTCGTCACTCTCGGTATCTCAAGGCGTTGTATCGTCAATTGCAGCTCAGCTTGTTAATACCGTTCCTATCCCTTCTGTAACTATCTCTCCTTCGAATCAATCGGCTGTGTTATCAACTCCCACACCGGTTAATAACAATTTTACCGCACCTCATGCATTTAACCATCCTATGAGTATGTTACCTGCTTTACCGACCATCACTCTACCTACCTTTAGCGGGTCCTTTGACACTTGGTTGGGATTTTATGATCTGTTTAACTCGTTGGTCAACGAGGATCACAATATTCCACCTATACGAAAATTAATCTACCTAAAGGGTTGCTTAACTGGCGAAGCGGCCAACGTAATATCTTGTCTTGAAACGTCATCTCAAAACTACGAGGTAGCGTGGGGCTTACTAAAAGAACGGTACGATGACAGAAGATTTATACGGGACAGTTACATAAAATCTTTGCTGGATACTCCTCCAATCTCAAAGGAGTCTTCTATCCGATCATTTCTTGATCACATACAACGGCATCTGCGTGTCTTAAATCAGCTTGGTGAGCCCACCGATTATTGGGACTCATTATTGATCGTGCTATTCGTAAGCAAATTTAACAATTTTATGCGGGAGCGATGGGAGGAATTCAGTTGTGGCGTAAGTAAACCCACAATGAAGCAGATGCTTACCTTTTTAACAAAGCGCGCTCAACTTGAAGGTTCTAGGGCTCAAGCACCTGCGCCTCCTCCAAATAATTCTAGGCAAGCACCGTCAAACGGACGAGCTCAATCGCGTTCTCAGCAATCGTTCGCAGCTTCTACCTCTCAAAATCGCTGTCTCTATTGTCAAGGTGGCGATCATTATATCTATTCGTGTAAGGGCTTCGCAGCTTTATCACCGTTTGCTCGCTATGAAGCGGCAAAGGGGTCTAATTTATGCACTAATTGTCTTCGTAAGGGTCATCACTCTTCACAGTGCCCTTCAGGAAAGTGTCAAGCGTGTGGTTATAGACATCATACTCTACTTCACTTCGATAAATCAAAACCTGAAATGCCGCCTTTGAATGCATCTGCGACGGCCTTCGATATGCCTAAATCGACTATAAATATGCACGCTCAGGTCTCATCTGAAGCGTTGCTAGCTACAGCTATTGTGGACCTTGTAAATAAGCAAGGAAAAATCAGGCAATGCCGAGTATTCCTGGATGCAGGATCTCAGGCGCACTTTATCACAGAAAAGGCTGCTAAGTTCTTAAATCTGGATAAAAAGGCGGTAAACATCTCAGTAACTGGGGTGGACAACACCTCTACAAGTGTCAAACACTCTGCTCGCGCCACTTTAAAATCGCGTCATAGCAAATTTCAAAAAATTGTTGAATTTTTAATTGTTCCCCAGATCAGCCAGTCAATGCCATCCATTGCCATTAATGTAACTCAGCTCGAAATACCTAAAAATATATCCCTCGCGGACCCAGAGTTCTATAAGCCGTCTGAGGTCGATGCTCTGATCGGAGTGAAGCTCTTTTATAAGCTCCTTAGTGTGGGACAAATTTCCCTCAAAAATCATCCCGACGCTGTTCTGCATAAAACGCTGCTTGGGTGGATAGTTGCTGGGGAAATAAACAGCAATTTGAGCGTTTCCAACGTGTCGTGTCATCTTAATTTAAACTCACCATCGTCTGATATCTCTTTAACCCGATTTTGGGAGGTGGAAGAAATTCCGTCTGTTGCAATCTTATCTTCGGAAGAAAAGGCTTGTGAAGAGCACTATAAGCTTCATACCACTCGGACTGTAGAGGGTCGGTATGTAGTTCGCTTGCCGTTCAACAGCAAAAAGAGCAGACTAGGCGATTCATATTCGTCAGCCTTAAAAAGATTTTTTGCGCTAGAAAGGCGTTTCCAACGAGACCATGCAATCAAACATGATTACCTCGAATTTTTGCGGGAGTATAAAGAGTTGGGTCACATGTCGGTGTCCGATGACTTATGTGAAGATCATTTAGGGTTCTATCTCCCTCATCATGCTGTCCTAAAGGACGACAGCATCACCACCAAGATCCGTGTAGTCTTTGACGGTTCTGCGAAAACATCTACGGGAATTTCCTTGAATGACACTTTAATGGTTGGTCCACAACTTCAGGATAGTTTATTTACAATACTCACTCGTTGGCGATCTCACCCTTACGTGCTCACTGCCGACGTAGAGAAGATGTACAGGCAAATCCTCGTACACCCCGAGGATGCAATCTACCAAAAAATTCTGTATCGCGAAACCTCTCAAGAGCCCATTAAGACCTGTTTGCTGAGCACAGTCACCTATGGCACTGCTTGTGCGTCTCACTTATCAGTGCGCACCCTTCATCAACTTGCTTACGATGAAGGTCCTGCATACCCTCTGGCTGTCATCGCTCTGCTGAGGGACTTCTACGTCGACGATTTGTTTACCGGCGCTAAAACTCTCGCAGAAGCAGAGTGCATACGTGACGAATTAATTAATTTATTGAAAAGGGGCAAATTCCGTCTTCGCAAATGGGCCTCCAACGAGCCTGCCCTTATCCAAAATTTACCTCAGGCCTCAGAGGGAACCCACATGTCCCTGGATCCTGACGCTACCATCAAAACTCTCGGTATACGGTGGAGTCCTCGGGACGACACACTCTTCTACACTATTAGCGCGCCTGCTTCCGAGGCCACTACCAAGCGTGCAATTTTATCACAAATTGCGAAACTATTTGATCCACTAGGCCTCCTTGGCCCTATAATTGTCTATGCTAAGATAATAATGCAGCTTTTGTGGAAGGCTGGACTGGCCTGGGATGAATCAATCCCGATCTCAATTCACTCACTATGGGCCCAATTTCGGGCCCAGTTGTCTATGATTGAAGAGCTGCGTTTCAAGCGCAGCGTTGCTTTCTCGGGAGCAGTCGATGTCCAATTGCATGGATTTTGTGACGCAAGCGAGCGAGCATACGGAGCATGTATCTACATCCGCTCTATCGATGAGGCTGGGCATGTTCGTACTCATCTGGTTTGTTCAAAATCACGAGTTGCCCCAGTGTCATCACTATCATTACCTCGATTAGAGCTCTGCGCTGCGTTATTGCTTTCCAGACTCTATGACGTAGCTATTAAAACCCTATTGTTGGATATTAAGGACGTTTACTTATGGTCTGACTCGACTATCACACTTCATTGGATAAATACCCCTCCTCATCTACTAAAAACCTTCGTTGCCAATCGAGTGGCGGAGATTCAGAGGCTTTCTCATCGTTGCCATTGGCGCCACGTGTCTTCTCAAGACAATCCCGCGGACTCTATTTCGCGTGGCCAAACTCCGGCTGAGTTCGTGGCCAACAGCATCTGGCAGACTGGCCCAAGTTGGCTGCAGTGCGAGCCTAGCACTTGGCCCAAGGGAGCTCTCCCTTCAATCGACATTCCAGAAATGAAGCCTATAATTCCCGATCGCGTGCTTTGTATGAAAATAGAGTGCGGACTCAATGATCTGCTCGAAAAATACCACGCTAGCCATAAATTAAAACGGGTAGTGGCTTACGTAATGCGTTTTGTTTACAACGCTCGCCATAAAAATCATCGCAGATTTGATCGATTAAGTTTACAGGAGCTACAACAAGCTCATGATCTCATAATAAGGATTACTCAGCACTCCGCTTTTCTGAAAGAAATAAAGCAACTAAAAAACAATGAAGTTATCTCCGACAATAGTAAATTAATTCCGTTAAATCCCTATCTTGACGAGCAAGATCTCCTAAGAGTAGGAGGAAGGCTGGCTCGTTCCTCGCTAACTAAGGAGCAGCAACACCCCCTGCTCTTACCAGCTCGTCATTATATAACGCGTCTTATCATAACCGAAGAGCACGTGCGGCTGAAGCATGCTGGCACTCAAGCCACCCTATACTCGGTGCGTCAAACGTATTGGCCCTTAGACGGTCGCAACATTACGCGAAAAATTATCTATCGTTGCATTACCTGCTTTCGAGCGAAACCGCGTGCCGCTGATCACGTCATGGGAATCCTGCCTGAACCCCGTGTCACCCCTTCCCGTCCTTTCCTCCGTGTTGGAGTCGACTACTGCGGTCCTTTATACATAAAGGAAAAACGCTTTCGCAATCGTAGCCGATTGAAGGTTTATGTCGCAATTTACGTATGCATGTCAACCAAAGCAGTTCACTTAGAACTAGTAAGTGATCTCACCACCGAGGCCTTTATTGGCAGCCTCCGAAGATTGTTTTCAAGGCGTGGAAAATCTCTCGAGATATACTCGGATAACGCCACGAATTTCGTCGGGGCAAACCGTGAGCTTAATGAACTGCAAACATTGTTTAATTCGGAGGAGCATAAGAACTCCGTCCTAAGTTTTCTTACGTCCGAAAGGATAACTTGGCATTTTATTCCCCCTCGTGCCCCCCACTTCGGTGGGCTCTGGGAGGCCGCCGTAAAATCTTTTAAGCATCATCTGATTCGTACAGTTGGTGATACGCTGTTAACATTTGAACAGCTCGAGACGTGCGTTATAGAAATAGAAGCAATTTTAAATTCCCGCCCTATTTCTCCTATGTCCTCTGATCCAAATGACCTGCTCTCCCTTACCGCTGGTCATTTCCTAGTTGGTGGTCCTCTGACAAACTTTCCTCAGGACGACCTCACCGACACACCATCTAATCGCCTATCAGCTTGGCAACATGCTCAGCAGCTGAAGCAACATTTTTGGAAGCGCTGGCACAAGGAATACCTACACCAACTCATAACCCTGAGCGGGCACCTCGACAAATCGAACGTTCTACAGGTTGGTTCACTGGTGCTTATTGTAGAAGAAAATCTTCCTCCACTTCAATGGGCGCTAGGGCGCATTACCACAGTACATCCCGGAGCAGACGGCATCATCAGGGTGGTTACCGTGAAGACTTCCACCGGCGAATACAAACGCTGCACCAAACGCGTGTGCCCATTGCCCCTTGACTAGTGGCGACTTCACCAACATTTATTTTGAACGCAGATCCGTTCAAGGCGGGCGGCATGTTCCGTCGCGGAATAATAGTCTTATATTAGTTTATTATTTTCCGTATATGTAATGAATTTAATTTACGCCTTGTAATATTTTGTATTTTTAGTTTAAAATATTTGTCCCTAGAATTTAGGAATTACCCATCTTTTTTTTTTTTATTTTTTTTTATCTGCAATTTTATTTTATTGTTATATTAGCTTCATTTATTTTACCTTATTTTAAACATCTGTTTAGGATTTAGTTGAAAACTTATTTTATGTCTAAATATTTTTTGCTCAAGTAAACGGCCAAACATCGGCTCTATTGTTTAGGGATTAAGTTTAAAATTTAAAAATGTAAAACACTTCTAGTCCCGTGTTTACGACTCCTTTGCTCCTTATCCTTAAATTATTTAAGCCCTATCATAAATCAGTCCGGACATCTGTTCCTAATTGCACTCGTCTACTTTCCAAAATAGTCCAGTCACCATTTTTGTTTTCTGTATCTCACTCTCTCGGCTCGTCCTCTTTCACTTTCGTTTTGCCCCCCTTCTACTCCGCCATACTCCCACGACGATACGACCCTTCCCCATTTTCTCTGGCCCTTCTAATGCCCTCCGCGCTCCAATCACAACCCTTAGTTTTCCACTTTCCTTCTAACACGCCCCTTTTTCCCCCAATCTTAGTTCTTTAAGTTTAACGCTAAGATATTTTTGTAAAATGTAAAACACCATTATTGTACTCGATACTTTGAAGAGATCAGCATTGCGCTCGGTCTAATAAATCCACAACAATATTTATTTAGCAAAATTGCTTGTTAAATACTTATTTCTTAACAAAATTACTTGTTAAGATTGGTTTTAAGTTAATTGTTTAAATTATTATTTAACAAAATTAATTGTTAAAATTTATTCTCGCGGCAAACTAGTCGCGAGACATTTCAACAAGCTTTGTGCAGCGCTCGCTCAAATTCTGCTTTGCACTGAGCGTTCGGAAGAGGTAAATGTACATGTTCATCATGTCCTTCTACGTAGGAAAATTCATCTAAAGGGGATAATGTTCCTTGCGCCATGCAATTATACCTTGCATATTCGGAACATTTCAATCGACTGCAACAAATTAATTTTTTTATTTAGTACATTAAAATTGATTATTTTTTCTTAGATTAATATGTTATATACCGGCTGCCATTCGTTAATCTTGATCCTAATTTATATCTGTAGCCATTAAAAATTCTGTCGGGTAACGTGTCGATACAATTTGATCTTGATTGTCTCTGGCGTCGCGGACGTCGCAGTACAGGTTCATCATTAACGTTGGCCATATTCTTCACAAACTTAAAAATAACCAACAATAAATATTATTAAACATTTTTTAATACAGTAATAGAAAGAATTTAATGATCGTTGACACCACTAGCAACAGGCTGTACCGAAATATTAGTATGAAAGTTTTTAATTTCAAAGAATAAAAATAAAGAAAATACAATTATTTTTACGTTTCATCATATTATTCTCCAAGAGATTGAAAAAATTTAATACAAGAATAAATGTACAAGGAATTATTCTATTTTATAGACTGTTATAATTTGGATTATCATCAGAACTTAAATTAATTGATTAATATATAAACTAATAATTTTTTGAATAAAAAAAAAAGTTGAGATTTTATATGAAATGTTATATAAATACATATATATTACCTACTTAAAGTATTATACCTTTCAAATTGATATTTATTTTAATCACTTGTTTTCTGATAAAAAATTATAATCAAAATCGCTTTAAAACATACGTACAGTAACGACTACTTATGCAGCGATACACTGACTGAAGCTAAGTATTCAAATCAAGACAATATGGGAACTAATGGTGGTTGGGGAAACAAAGACGCTTGGAGGAGGAACGCCACTGGACCCCTTCAGTGTGGTCAGATTGGGGGTAGAAATTTCCCCTTTCCAGCATTACGCTCCATGTTTTTTCATCACGAAAGGAGAAAAAAAATATTCCACGATCCGGCCGCACTGGACCTCTTTCTCAAACTGAAAGAAACAAACGGGACTATCATTGTTGCACTCGTACAGTAAATGAGAATTTGAAAAAAATTTTTCTAGGAAATTTATTAGAATTTATGGAATTACGAAATTTTTATCTGTCTGTTTAAGAAACCGCTAAAGACTTTCTATTTTGGGTTCCCAGTGTTTTTCGGTGAATTTAATTAAGTTGAAAATCGGTTGACTTTACCTCTTAAGAATCACGGTAGTTGTCATCTGTAAGGGCTTTCTTCTATTATGAATTATTTTTATCAATACATTAAAAAACATAACTATTGTTAGATTTTTACTATTTCTTTTTCTTTTTTTTTTTTTAAATAATTTTAATTTTATAGATTTTTAATTTTTTTTTTTGTGCTTATGATTTATTATGTATACTCATGATTGTTAAAATGATATGTTTATAAAAAATAAATCATTTCATTTATTATAATTTGTTTAATTGATACATAAGTTGCATGTATCTATAATCTAAGTTGGTACTTAATCATCAATTAATTTCATCAACTAAGCCTGAATATATAGTATTTCCTTACGTACCCCCTTTGCCCCCCCCCTTCTCCTATGTATTAACGCGGTTGGAAAGTTTGTTACATTAATTTTTTAAATCGCATTAATTATTATTTAACTTGGGAAAAAAAAAAATCTTTTTTATTACCTTATTTATTCAGAAAATAATTAAATTTTGAGATTATTGAAAATAGTACGGGTCCAACGGTTATATGGATTTTAATTGTAATGTATACGGATCAGTATCAACATAATTAAGAAATTTATGTTGTATTTCATTAGATTAACAATTTCAAGTACTTTCAAAACTCGATTGTAACATAAATCTGTGATTACTTTATTATATATATATATATATATATATATATATATTATGCTAAAAAGTAATATGGTATTGAAGGTTTGATATGTAAAAAAAATCCAATTAATCAGAAATTAAAAAATTATTATGTATTTATAAGACTTTATCCAGGCAGTTTAATTTTAATCTTCCTTTTTTATAATCTACCTTAATTAACCTGGTTGCAAGTGACGACATAAAAAAAAAGCTCGGCCAATGAAGAATTGAACAAAAGGTTGTCATATGAATGTATACATCGATTGACAGATCTTATAAACTCATATATATATATATATATAACATTACTTTTCCTGAAGTTTTAGTAAATCTCTCAATCACCGCCCTTACTTTTGTTTTTGTGTACTAGTCTCAGTCAGGTTTGTTTGTACTACTTTTATATAAGTATATACAGAAGACTCTGGTTAAAAGTTACATCGGTCGCTCTACTCACTCTCACGTAAATTTCATTTTTTCCTGTAAGTAAGAGTATAGACAGAAGCATTGCTTTTAACCAGAGTGTACTGTACGTTAAGTCCATGAAACAAACAAAAGAAAAACGTTAAAATATACAAGCATAAGTATATATATATATATATATATATATATACTTGTTTTAGGTTTCCACTATATTAAATTGGTGTTAATACCGTACGATGGACGGTGTGGCTCAATAAGTTATAGATAAAATTGAACGGAATATAGTATAGTGCCGGATAGCTCAACTGGTAGAGCACTCGGCGCGATACCGACATGGTCTGGGTTCGATTCCCAGTTCGGGCTATCTATATTTTTCTCAATTTATCTATAAATTGTCTTATTGAGAAGGTTTGCATGTTTTAGGTTTCCACTATATTAAATTGGTGTTAATACCGTACGATGGACGGTGTGGCTCAATAAGTTATAGATAAAATTGAACGGAATATAGTATAGTGCCGGATAGCTCAACTGGTAGAGCACTCGGCGCGATACCGACATGGTCTGGGTTCGATTCCCAGTTCGGGCTATCTATATTTTTCTCAATTTATCTATAAATTGTCTTATTGAGAAGGTTTGCATGTTTTAGGTTTCCACTATATTAAATTGGTATATATATATATATGTGTGTATATAAACACCTTAAATAGATCAGTGAAATCTACATTGTGCCCATAACAAAAAAAAAATAAGTTAAAAAATAAATAAATGTATAGTAACATGCAAGCATATATATATATATATATATATATATATATATATATATATATATATGTGTATATAAACACCTTAAATAGATCAGTGAAATCTACATTGTGCCCATAACAAAAAAAAAATAAGTTAAAAAATAAATAAATGTATAGTAACATGCAAGCATATATATATATATATATATATATGTGTGTGTGTGTGTGTGTGTGTGTGTGTATCGTAACGATTCTACATTTTTTCTGTCGTATTTATTATTAATAACCATACGAAATTTTTCTTAAAATAATATACTTGTATACTGAAAATAATAATCGCTAGCTGCTAGCGATTATTTTTTTTGACAACTAGTGATTTTTTTGCTAGCTGGAAGCGATAGATTAAAAATCGTTTGCAGCTGGCGATAATTTTTTCAGTGTAGACAGTAATTTTTTCATTTATTATTATTAATTTTATTGATACGTAAGCTGTATGATTAAAATAAAAAAATCTTCACAATCAAAGTTGGTCTTTAATTATGCAAATGCCTCATTAATCATGACCGAGATCACATTTTGGGACGGTCAAGTTATTTTTTATACGTAATTTCTTTAAACTGCATAAATTATAATTTATTTGAAAAAAAAGTTGATTATTTTTCAAATTTTTAATTATGGTTAGTGTTGAGCCAAAAACTGCTAGGACCTATCAGCTAAAAAGTTTAGATTTATAAATACAAAATATATTGAAATACCAATATAAATGTGTTTTAAAATAAATAGATTTAAAAATTTGGTCTTCATATATTTACGAAACTGAAGTTAGCCGACTTCTAATAATTTTTTGATTTTTGTTAAAACGATAAATTATAAAAAAAAAAGTAATGAAAAAATACCGCCTATAGTTATTTATTTCATGTCTTGTTTATTTATATAATTGAAAGTTTATTCTTTTTAACTATTCCAAGCGGCACAAAAAAACAATTGTTAACTTTATGTTAACAATTACTTATACTATAACAAATTATTGCCTTAAATTTAACAAAAAGTCAACATTTTTTTTGTGCCGCCTGGGATATAAAAAAAAATTCTAAAAGGTTTTTTATTAAATTTCGCGCGAAAATTGAACCCTTTCATTGGTCGACAACAGAGTTGTTAGAGAGTGGGGAACGTTCGGGTAAACTTAACTCTCTGTCGGGTGAAATCGGGTTATTCATGACAATAGAACGGATACTGAGACAGCTTAGCTTTGGCAGCACTGCATTCGACGTAGTTTACAGTTTGTGTGACCCGCCGTGTTTGTGTACATCACGATATTTAAAGTGTTTCTATTGAATTCAAATGAAATTTTTTTTTGCTTTTATGTCTTTTGTAAATTACCGTCGGCAATAAATTAATATCCATCGTGTTAAATCTTCAAGTTATTTTATTAAAACATGGATAAGAAAATATTTAATCGTATTAAAAATCCGCGCTTGGGGTTTCCTTACAAAGTCTTTGGTGGATTTGCTTATCACTGTTACCGGACCCATCATGGTATCAGGTATGTTTTATACGTAAATGATAAAAAATTAAACTTTTATATATAGAATTTGTGAAACTTTTTATATAATATTAAATAAATTTCTTTTCCTGGGATTAATTGAATTTAACAATTTTAATAACCTGACTGAATATGACAAGGATATTTGTCTGAAGCAGACGATTTTAACTTTACTTCATGAAAACCTTTTTATCACTTAAATGTTACATATTCGATATTTCAGCTATATAAGATGCAGCGAAAGTGATTCAGTTCATTGCAAAGCTCGCGGTAAAATGCTAAATGGTCGACCACATCTATCACTTGGGCATAATAATCATGAAGCTGATCCTAAACTTGAACAATACTATCTCTTCCAAGAAGTATTATACAACGCAACAGTATCGCGTCCTTATCAATCTCTACGTTTAATTTATGATCATAATTGTGTGATGTAAGTATCTACAGATACGACTACGATTTTTATCTTTTCAATTACTTTCGTATTCTCGCAGCATACATACATACATAAGGGAGACCAGGTCACGATGGTCCCTCATCTGAGCTGCTAATTAGTTTTTTATGCTTTTCAGCATCTCAAACAAATTCATAATTATTTTTCCACAATTAAAAAAAAAACATAAATTTTTTTTTGATCTAAATAAAGCTGCATCTTTTAATCCTATTTGCATTGAATTAATTATTGATTGTTTTTGTGTATGTATACCTAAAATTATTTGAAATATTCAAGTGCAGATTACCATTCTCTAAAATATTATTTTTGAAAAATCTTTTTAAAATTTATAAAATTGAAATTTATGTTTAAATTACAATTTTTTAAGCTTTTTTTCTATTATTGATATGCTTCTATACTATTAAGTATTATTACAATAATTTTATTAGATTCAATGATTGTTGTTGTTATTGATATTGTGATAAATCAAAAAAACGACATTTATTAGCTTTTTAAAACGTTTGAAGATATTATTTGGCGGTGAAGGGGCAATGTGTTACATTATTTCTATAATTTGTATAACGCATAAATTGATATCGATAAAATAATTTATATAATGTGAAGATTTATATCGTTTATATAATTAGTATATTGTAAAAAGTAATTCATTTTCTTGTATTCAGGCATCACGAGGCATCCATTAATTATACTTGGGCGAAAATGCAACCAGTCATGGACTCATGGCGTCGTCAGAGTAGACCACCTCGTCCACCGATTCCTCTCAATTTATATGAGTATGCAAATTTTTTGAGAATGCCACAATGGAACAATTTGCTACAGTATCCACAAGGACATTTGAGTGTTTCAACCCTTGAAGCAATCGATGGTAGTTTCGTAACTATTATGTTTAATTCAGATTTTGTAGCATCAATTACGACTACTACTCTATTCATGGACGCAACATTCAAAATCACACCGCGAAAGCCTAAAGTTTATCAAGTTTTTACAATTCTCGCTTTGGTAGAAAATAAGGTGAGTGTTCTAATAAATTATTCATGTAACTATAAAATATTTCTATAAAATAATTAAAAAACTGAAAGCTTTCCAAAATTCATCTGTCTTTAAACTTTGTCATTTTTACCAGGCTTTACCAATATGTTGGATGCTTATGACAAGAAAGTCTGCCCTGGCATATAAGGCAGGATTAACATATTTCCGAAACGATGTGGCGCCGCATATTAATCCAGATATCATTACAACAGATTTTGAAGCATCTCTCAAAATTGCGATAGCAGAAATATTTCCCCAAGTGGCCCATACTGGTTGTTTTTTCCATTATTGCCAAGTAAGTATGTTGTAAATTGAGAATTATATTAATTTCGATCACTGTTGATTATGTCTTTTATTTCTTTGAAGCAATTTCATTTTTTAGCTATTCTAAATGTTTCAAAGCTAATACTTTTTTTTTTTTATTATGATATATAGGCTCAAACGAAAAAATTAAAACAGTATGGACTATTAAGGTTGGTTACGACATGGAAATATGGTGAAATTCTTGTACGTAAATTCATGGCATTAGCTTTGTTGCCTGCGGACGATATCATTGAGGGTTTTCACTGGCTGTTAAATAATATGCCTGCAGAAATACTTCAAATGTTTAACGATTTCCTAGTTTATTTCTACAATCAGTGGATCATCCGAATACCACCAAGATTGTGGAGTGTATATAATTTGGAGCATGAAACAAATAATTTGACAGAAGCATACCATCGGAAAATGAATATTCGTTTTAAAGCACATCCTACAATATGGGAATTTACAGGTAAAAATCAAATACGAATTTATTTGGTCCTTAACAGATAAGTTGTGGGAGTTACAAAAGTTAATTAGGGGATACTTGAAATTGCATAATAAACCGAAAGGCGTAGAAGACCCAAACCCGTTTGCCAATATTTGTTACACGGTATGAGGATGAGCGTTTTTAATGTTTGTACACACGGAGAAAAATGCAGGTCAAAATTAAATAATAATTACAATCACAATGAAAAATTTGTTATCTCATAATAAAAAATTACAATCCATAGAAAAAATTACAATGACTTGTTGAAAATTAATATTTTATTTCAATTATTACTTTCTAGATTGTAATTTTCATTTATTATAATAATTACAATAAAGCTTCATTAAATTTTCGCTTGGAAAAAATCAATATTGACTTATTTATAAAAAAATAGTTACATCTTACAAAAAGTAGAAATTGTTATTAGAATTATTAAAAGTTAACACAATAGTCGCTATTTTTGATTTGCGATTGTATAAATTATTATCTGGATTGTAAAAATTACTCGCCAGAATACATCTTTCACAAAGCGCGTTAACTTATATTTACTAAGTACAATGGTAAAAATTATTGGTACTTTATAATTTTTATTTGTCGCTAGTAAATGTTATTTTGAATGCAGTAATTTTTATAATCAACAAAAATTATTACTCTAAATAATATGTTGTAATTTTTACTTTGAGTTTTGTACAAGTTTTGAATTTTTTTTTAACGTTTCGAGATTACTTCTTAGATTGTCATTTTTTTTTCATATTTAGTAAAAATTACTTAATTTTTTCTCCGTGCACAAACTATAACTATGAATATAAGACTCAAATATATTTAGATAAATTTTACATGTAGTATATTTTATGAATTATATATATTATTGTATATTTAAATGATTACAGAAACTCTTACTAGACTTCAAGCGATAACACACGTGGAATATCAATCGTTGAACGATATTGGAGAGATGGTAGTGAGAGATGCTTCGGCAAGAGACATAGATAGAAAAAAAAAAACTAGAATAGCCTGGCAACTTTACAATCACAATGTTTTAGACATTCCGAATTTTTTAGCATGTGCTAGTAGTTTCTTGCAAGCGTTCCATGGCTATGTCATACATGAAGCAGAGGATGAACAGCAAAACATTGCAGGTATTCAAAATAATACTGTTAAGTAAAATGATTTATAACATCGATTTTCACAATCTATTATACGGTTTGAACCGGCGTGAGGGCTACCTGACAGTTGGTCCGAGGACAATTAATCTGCGACAATTGATCCTAAAAATTTTCTTGTTCCTTCAATTTTTTGGATAAGTGTAATTCATTGTTTCAAAATATTAATTTTTTACGACCCTTGCATTGGTACTAAAAAAATTATCTAGTAAAATTAATTCACACCAGAATCAACTATACTCTAAGGATAAACTACCACCAAATATTATATCATTCAATCAGTTGTTACTCAGAACAATAACGTCTCTAATCAATTATCGCTCGGAGATATTGTCGAAAGATCAATTATCGCTTGGATGAATTGTCGCTAGGATCAACTATCCGTGGATCAATGAGACGTGTAAGAATTTTTTCGATGAAAAAATTAAAATAATTTTTAATTTCAGGCAACTATGCTAATCCGATTAATAATTATGACAATCATCTGATATTTTTGGAGCTTGACATCATAGAAGAACAATAAAGAGCAACCTCAATATCGAATTGAAAAAACAATATATCAACTACATTTTCTAATTTCGAAAGATAAACCGATTGATATTTTCTTGATATATATATATATATATATATATATATATATTTATATATTTATATATATATATATATATGCATATAATATATATGTTTTTTTCTAATAGTTATAGTGTTATATTTATAAATTTTGAAATATTGTCGCTGGCAATGTTTTATATGATTATAAAATTATAAAATAAAAATTTTTGATTAATTTCGTTTGACTACTCTCTATGCACTATGATATTTTTATTTGAAATTGTTGATGCAACTCAAACGCAAAGAATAACACATCAATGTATAGTAGTGTATAACATAAGGTCCAGTTATTCTTTAATGATATTTCAAAAAACTCATATTTTTTTATGAATGTGAAGATCATAAATTCATGGGCGTTTTTTTTTTGGCAAAACTAAGGATGGCGTCATTTCTATAAACGTGGTGGGAAGGACTGCAGGGGGAGGATATATTGGGCGTGTTCAGAAATATACTCTGGAAGTGAAAAATTACCTATTCAGGTGTGATTAGTACCTTTGTTATGTTAAATCGCACCTCTGGTTCGACCAGAGGATATTTCTGAATGCAGGAGTTTAATATTTCTCTTCCAGAGTGTGTTTCTGAACACGCCCATTGAGAAGGTATTTTCTGAGTTGTATGATTCAATGGGGTATGCGCAATGTGTCAACAGTCGCAGGAACGGTAGCAGCTTAATGTTATGTCTGTTGATCGAAATCATACGTTGCACACATATAATATTTTTTACTTAAATTTATGATTTTTCGAAGGCAATCTAACGTCCGACGTTCTTAAGAATTTTTAAGAGTTCTTAAAAATGACACCTTTCAGAAGTCATTATAAAACTTCTTGAGGACGCCTTCAAAAAGTCATCGTAAAGCAGTCATTTCGAGTTGAATGCTGTCTGGGGTAATTTTACTATTACCAGTATATTTATACATCTGAAATATATATATATATATATATATATATATATATATATATATATTTATATATATTTAAGCATTTAATTACATTTGATTTTGGTTTGCAAAATTAACTCTACTTATCACGCAAAACATATATTACTTTACTTTAATTTACAGTGTTATTAGCGTCCTTATAAATGTTTGCCTTGATTTGAATCAGAATTCACATAAGTGTTTACGGACTTAGCTGTGAAAGCTATACCTACGAAATACAGGTTACAATTAGTGGACTTATTGAGTCACTTAGTATTTTAAAAACTGGTGTAATTAATTGAAAAGCCGGAATACAATATAATTACAATGGACTTCTTGACCCACTTGAATATCAAAAACAGGTGAAAATGATCACTAATAAGTTGGATGGAACAAAAATCATTATATTTAAAAATTTTAGAATATAATACTAAGTAAATTATAACCAAAGTTGATGTATAATAAATATTTTTATAATCATTATTTGAAGAAAACTTTCTTGATTGAACGTTACAGATATACTTTTTAAGAAAAAAGCGCAATTAATCAAAGTTAAAAACAATAAATTTGTTTTTCTTTGTTTAAATATTATCATCTTATTAAATAGATTATTGTTAATTATTCGTTTGAACTCGGTTAGTATAATAAAAGTCATGGATCGCTAAATGTATTTTAAATTTCCCGCCGAAACTATATCAGCGCCATGATGGGATACTTCGAGGCTACATGCGCACTGAGGCAAGGCTACATCGGATTAAAAGGTTGTGGCCGTGCAGCCAGATCGCGGACGAAAAGTTCCCCTTCCCAAGCACCGTTTAAGCCGTGAGTGATGCTAAAATGGTGGGAAAGTAGGGGAACTTTTCGTCCGCGATCTGGCTGCACTGGGTTGTGGACGAATACTTAGCTTCAGTTAGTGTATCGCTGCATAAGTAGTCGTTGCTGTACGTATTTTTTAAAACAATTTTGATAATAATTTTTTATCAGAAAATAAGTGATTGAAAAAAATATCAATTTGAAAGGTATAATAATTGAGTAGGTAATATATATGATTTATTTAACAATTCATATAGAATATCAATTTTTTTTTATTCAAAAAATTATTAGTTTATATGTTAATAAATTAATTTAAGTTGTGATGGTAATTCAAATTTTAGCAGCCTATAAAATAGAATAATTCCTACATTTATTCTTGTATTAAATTTTTTAATCTCTTGGAGAATAATATGATGAAACGTAAAAAAAATTTTTTTTTCTTTATCTTTTCTCTTTGAAATTAAAAATTTTAATACTAATATTTCGGTACAGCCTGTTGCTAGTGGTGTCAACGATCGTTAAATTCTTTCTATTACTGTATTAAAAAATGTTTAATAATATTTATCGTTGGTTATTTTCAAGTTTGTCAAAAATATGGCTGACGTTAATGATGAAGCTGTACCGCGACGTCGGCGACGCCGAAGACAATCAAGATCGAATTGTATCGACACGTTACCCGACAGAATTTTTAATGGCTACAGATATAAATTAGGATCAAGATTAACGAATGGCAGCCGGTATGTAACATATTAATCGAAGAAAAAATAATCAATTTTAATGTACTACAATCACAATGAAAAATTTGTTATCTCATAATAAAAAATTACAATCCATAGAAAAAATTACAATGACTTGTTGAAAATTAATATTTTATTTCAATTATTACTTTCTAGATTGTAATTTTCATTTATTATAATAATTACAATAAAGCTTCATTAAATTTTCGCTTGGAAAAAATCAATATTGACTTATTTATAAAAAAATAGTTACATCTTACAAAAAGTAGAAATTGTTATTAGAATTATTAAAAGTTAACACAATAGTCGCTATTTTTGATTTGCGATTGTATAAATTATTATCTGGATTGTAAAAATTACTCGCCAGAATACATCTTTCACAAAGCGCGTTAACTTATATTTACTAAGTACAATGGTAAAAATTATTGGTACTTTATAATTTTTATTTGTCGCTAGTAAATGTTATTTTGAATGCAGTAATTTTTATAATCAACAAAAATTATTACTCTAAATAATATGTTGTAATTTTTACTTTGAGTTTTGTACAAGTTTTGAATTTTTTTTTAACGTTTCGAGATTACTTCTTAGATTGTCATTTTTTTTTCATATTTAGTAAAAATTACTTAATTTTTTCTCCGTGCACAAACTATAACTATGAATATAAGACTCAAATATATTTAGATAAATTTTACATGTAGTATATTTTATGAATTATATATATTATTGTATATTTAAATGATTACAGAAACTCTTACTAGACTTCAAGCGATAACACACGTGGAATATCAATCGTTGAACGATATTGGAGAGATGGTAGTGAGAGATGCTTCGGCAAGAGACATAGATAGAAAAAAAAAAACTAGAATAGCCTGGCAACTTTACAATCACAATGTTTTAGACATTCCGAATTTTTTAGCATGTGCTAGTAGTTTCTTGCAAGCGTTCCATGGCTATGTCATACATGAAGCAGAGGATGAACAGCAAAACATTGCAGGTATTCAAAATAATACTGTTAAGTAAAATGATTTATAACATCGATTTTCACAATCTATTATACGGTTTGAACCGGCGTGAGGGCTACCTGACAGTTGGTCCGAGGACAATTAATCTGCGACAATTGATCCTAAAAATTTTCTTGTTCCTTCAATTTTTTGGATAAGTGTAATTCATTGTTTCAAAATATTAATTTTTTACGACCCTTGCATTGGTACTAAAAAAATTATCTAGTAAAATTAATTCACACCAGAATCAACTATACTCTAAGGATAAACTACCACCAAATATTATATCATTCAATCAGTTGTTACTCAGAACAATAACGTCTCTAATCAATTATCGCTCGGAGATATTGTCGAAAGATCAATTATCGCTTGGATGAATTGTCGCTAGGATCAACTATCCGTGGATCAATGAGACGTGTAAGAATTTTTTCGATGAAAAAATTAAAATAATTTTTAATTTCAGGCAACTATGCTAATCCGATTAATAATTATGACAATCATCTGATATTTTTGGAGCTTGACATCATAGAAGAACAATAAAGAGCAACCTCAATATCGAATTGAAAAAACAATATATCAACTACATTTTCTAATTTCGAAAGATAAACCGATTGATATTTTCTTGATATATATATATATATATATATATATATATTTATATATTTATATATATATATATATATGCATATAATATATATGTTTTTTTCTAATAGTTATAGTGTTATATTTATAAATTTTGAAATATTGTCGCTGGCAATGTTTTATATGATTATAAAATTATAAAATAAAAATTTTTGATTAATTTCGTTTGACTACTCTCTATGCACTATGATATTTTTATTTGAAATTGTTGATGCAACTCAAACGCAAAGAATAACACATCAATGTATAGTAGTGTATAACATAAGGTCCAGTTATTCTTTAATGATATTTCAAAAAACTCATATTTTTTTATGAATGTGAAGATCATAAATTCATGGGCGTTTTTTTTTTGGCAAAACTAAGGATGGCGTCATTTCTATAAACGTGGTGGGAAGGACTGCAGGGGGAGGATATATTGGGCGTGTTCAGAAATATACTCTGGAAGTGAAAAATTACCTATTCAGGTGTGATTAGTACCTTTGTTATGTTAAATCGCACCTCTGGTTCGACCAGAGGATATTTCTGAATGCAGGAGTTTAATATTTCTCTTCCAGAGTGTGTTTCTGAACACGCCCATTGAGAAGGTATTTTCTGAGTTGTATGATTCAATGGGGTATGCGCAATGTGTCAACAGTCGCAGGAACGGTAGCAGCTTAATGTTATGTCTGTTGATCGAAATCATACGTTGCACACATATAATATTTTTTACTTAAATTTATGATTTTTCGAAGGCAATCTAACGTCCGACGTTCTTAAGAATTTTTAAGAGTTCTTAAAAATGACACCTTTCAGAAGTCATTATAAAACTTCTTGAGGACGCCTTCAAAAAGTCATCGTAAAGCAGTCATTTCGAGTTGAATGCTGTCTGGGGTAATTTTACTATTACCAGTATATTTATACATCTGAAATATATATATATATATATATATATATATATATATATATATATTTATATATATTTAAGCATTTAATTACATTTGATTTTGGTTTGCAAAATTAACTCTACTTATCACGCAAAACATATATTACTTTACTTTAATTTACAGTGTTATTAGCGTCCTTATAAATGTTTGCCTTGATTTGAATCAGAATTCACATAAGTGTTTACGGACTTAGCTGTGAAAGCTATACCTACGAAATACAGGTTACAATTAGTGGACTTATTGAGTCACTTAGTATTTTAAAAACTGGTGTAATTAATTGAAAAGCCGGAATACAATATAATTACAATGGACTTCTTGACCCACTTGAATATCAAAAACAGGTGAAAATGATCACTAATAAGTTGGATGGAACAAAAATCATTATATTTAAAAATTTTAGAATATAATACTAAGTAAATTATAACCAAAGTTGATGTATAATAAATATTTTTATAATCATTATTTGAAGAAAACTTTCTTGATTGAACGTTACAGATATACTTTTTAAGAAAAAAGCGCAATTAATCAAAGTTAAAAACAATAAATTTGTTTTTCTTTGTTTAAATATTATCATCTTATTAAATAGATTATTGTTAATTATTCGTTTGAACTCGGTTAGTATAATAAAAGTCATGGATCGCTAAATGTATTTTAAATTTCCCGCCGAAACTATATCAGCGCCATGATGGGATACTTCGAGGCTACATGCGCACTGAGGCAAGGCTACATCGGATTAAAAGGTTGTGGCCGTGCAGCCAGATCGCGGACGAAAAGTTCCCCTTCCCAAGCACCGTTTAAGCCGTGAGTGATGCTAAAATGGTGGGAAAGTAGGGGAACTTTTCGTCCGCGATCTGGCTGCACTGGGTTGTGGACGAATACTTAGCTTCAGTTAGTGTATCGCTGCATAAGTAGTCGTTGCTGTACGTATTTTTTAAAACAATTTTGATAATAATTTTTTATCAGAAAATAAGTGATTGAAAAAAATATCAATTTGAAAGGTATAATAATTGAGTAGGTAATATATATGATTTATTTAACAATTCATATAGAATATCAATTTTTTTTTATTCAAAAAATTATTAGTTTATATGTTAATAAATTAATTTAAGTTGTGATGGTAATTCAAATTTTAGCAGCCTATAAAATAGAATAATTCCTACATTTATTCTTGTATTAAATTTTTTAATCTCTTGGAGAATAATATGATGAAACGTAAAAAAAATTTTTTTTTCTTTATCTTTTCTCTTTGAAATTAAAAATTTTAATACTAATATTTCGGTACAGCCTGTTGCTAGTGGTGTCAACGATCGTTAAATTCTTTCTATTACTGTATTAAAAAATGTTTAATAATATTTATCGTTGGTTATTTTCAAGTTTGTCAAAAATATGGCTGACGTTAATGATGAAGCTGTACCGCGACGTCGGCGACGCCGAAGACAATCAAGATCGAATTGTATCGACACGTTACCCGACAGAATTTTTAATGGCTACAGATATAAATTAGGATCAAGATTAACGAATGGCAGCCGGTATGTAACATATTAATCGAAGAAAAAATAATCAATTTTAATGTACTAAATAAAAAAATTAATTTATTGCAGTCGATTGAAATGTTCCGAATATGCAAGGTATAATTGCACGGCGCAAGGAACATTATCCCCTTTAGATGAATTTTCCTACGTAGAAGGACATGATGAACATGTAGATTTACCTCTTCCGAACGCTCAGTGCAAAGCAGAATTTGAGCGAGCGCTGCACAAAGCTTGTAAAAGGCAGTTTCGAAAAGTAGAGCTTATTTACAACGACACAGCACTTTTGTAAGTCTGAATTTCAATATTTGAATATATGCGGTATTACACATCAAATCAAACACTTTTGAACCCGACCACGTTCGATTCAACAGGCAATTTATTGTTCTTAAACTTTTTAAAAAACTCATAAATTTTTTATGGTTGAGAGAAAAAATTTGAAAATTAAGTAAAAAATTATTTTAATGGGGTAGAAAAAAAAAATATTTGCCAATTCGAAAGGGATCAAGTTCAAATGTGATCGATTTGACGTGGAATATTCCTACAATATAAAAGACATGAAAAAAAAAGTGAAGCCAAACTATTCGTAACGTGATTGGTCGAAAGCAAAAAAACATTCCCTACAATATAAAAGACATGTAAAATATGTAAAGCCAAACTATTGGTAACGTGATTGGTCGAAAGCAAAAAAAATATATGGAAACGACACGAAAATATACATTAAAGTAAATATATGAAAAAAGACACGCGCGCGCTTGCACGCGGACGTAAACTAGTCATATATATAGTAAAAGAAAGACACAAAAAAGACAGAAAAATAAAAAAGAAAGAGAGAAATTATTATGTACCCAACACGAAAAAAAAAAAAATAAGCGCTGCAACAGAATGCAGTCCTGTGGAAGCAATAGGATAAGGTGCAAGTTTCAAAAGCCAAATTTTTTTGTCAGTAAAATACAATTCGGAAACCTGAAAAAATAAAAAAAAAAAAAAAAATAAATAAGTTCAGTTTTCATAAAAATTTAAATTTCGAACAAAATTCTAATCTTTAAAGAAAGTTTAAATTTCAAGAAAAAATTTCAATTTTAACAAACTATTCAAATTCAGCAAAAAACTACGTCCTGTTGCAGCGCCTATTTTATTTTTCCATGAAGTGGTACCAAAAAATATTGTTGACTCTCTGTTAAATTGAAGTTAACAATTTATCAGATGATAGTAAATTGCCGCATAAAATTTTAAAAAAAGTCAGCAATTTTTTTTTGTGCCGTTTGAGTATACATTACATAGGGCTGTGCGAATTTTGTTCGAATCGAATCGAATAGTTACATTCGAGTCGAATATTGAATAGTTCGAATACTTTGGAAAATTCCAACAGTTCGAATTTCTTCCAAATCTAGGATAAATAATATTATTGCATCGGAAAAATTTGATATTTATGGCTTTATTAAGTGAAAAAACTATTATATTATTGATATTTGTACCTGAAAATAGTCCACATAATTTTAAATTTAATGTACGTAAGTTTTAAAAAAGCTCGAACTATTCGAATCTTTCGAACTATTCAGATCTTAAGAATCATCGAGGTGAATCTGGAATCGAATTGTTCGATTCGATTTGCCTCGGATAATTAAAAGTTTCGACTATTCGCACACCCTTAAATATTACATATTTGTATAAAAATTAGGAGCACACGTTTCCTTTATAGGTATTTTTATTATTTATTGTTTTAATAGGCATCAAGAAGCTGCAGAGCTGATCACTTTCCAAGATATTAAGATAAAAATGATTTCATGGCAAAAAACAATGCGGCTGTCAACGATAAACACAATTGAAGATCTACAGACTATATTACAACTAGAAGCTTATGCAAATATTGGATTAAATAATTTTAGTAGAACTGATATACAATTTGTTACTAATACCACAAATGAAATAATAGCAATAATGTTTAGAGACCAGGAACTACAGAGAAAAGTTACAACATCAAAATTATATATAACATCATCAGCAATAGTACCTGAAAATGTTGGTGCTCTTCAGATTATAACCATAGCAACCCACCACTCTGAATATGTAAGTATAAAAATTAAAACTACAAAAATTTACTGCAATTCAACCTATTATTACTTATAGTGGTAATTAATTAATTAAATATTTTCAGATTATGCCAATTATCTATTTAATTATGTTAAGAAAAAATGAAGGAGACGTTCAAAGAGCACTAGAAGATGGATTACGTAACTTGCAACCTGAAGAAATATACACAGATTTAGATAGAGACATACACCTGGCAGCAAGTGCTGTATGTCCAAATGCCATCAAAAGAGGTTTATTTACATCACAATGCAAAGTGAGTTGATGACATTAGAAAATGTTGATATTACATATATCATACTAATTATCATGTTTATTATAGATTTTCATTAAAGAAGCTACTAATTATAACATTGACTTAAACAACGATACGACATTGCTAATATTCAATAAAATAATTGCTTTAAGTTTATTACCATCTACTTTAATATTGGAATCATTTGAATGGATAGTATCGTCCATGGATGATATTCGTTTTAATCAATTTTCAAGATTTTTGGAGTACTACCGCACAAATTGGTTATCAAGAATAACAGCCAATAATTATAGTTGTTTCAACAATATATATTGTTTATTAATAAATTCTGAATTGATAGCTAGAGACATTTCAAATCATCTACATGAGGATAAAAATATATGGAGTTTTGTTGGTGAGTTTTTGGAACGCTACTCTTTAGCTCTCTCTCTCTCTTTCTCTTTCTCTACATCGCAAATTTAATCATTCAGTCATTATCGTTAAAAAATTTGGTTTTCAAATTCGGTAAAATTCAATTAAATCATATCACGGGTTTGCATTTCCCGAACAGTTAGTTGTCTATATTTACGGGAAAATACATTTTATTTTTTTAAAATTACACTTTGAATATTGATACATCTGGTAACTTGAATTTTTAGAAGGGTGTTCTCGGTATAATTTTAACCAGCTATTTGTACTTCAAAACTCAAATAAAATTTTTTTTTTGTTTTCAATTTTTTTATTTTTGTAGACAATGAAAAAAATATTCGATAATTTTTGTTATTTATGTGGATAAAGTTTAAAAATTTAGAAACCTGTAATTGAATGTGATCATATTTTTAAATTGCGAACTGAAGATTTTTTATACTTGAGTAATTAATTTTTAATTAATAGTATCTGTACTAAAATACATTAGAATAACATATAACTTCTAATGAAGAATTTTATATATTTATAACTAAATGTTTAGCTAATTTGAAGCGTTAAGGAATTGTTTTCTATGATCAATAATTATTATAATAATTTCCTAACGATTGAAACCAGGTAAATAGGTAAAAATATATAAAATTATTAATTAGAAATTTTATGTCTTAATGTATTTTAGTAAATATACTAAAATAGCTCACATAATTAGCAAGTACTTTAATATGTATTATACAGCTTTCAATAATAAAAGAATCAATAATAAAAATTTTTTTATTCACAATTTAAAAAAATGGTTGAATTCAATTACTGGTGTAAAAAATTATAACTAAAATCCATATAAATGATCAAATATTTCTTTAATTGTCGACGCACAACTGAAAATTGGGAAAAAAAAAAAAAATTTGTTGGAGTTTAGAAGTAATAAAATAGCTGGTTAAAAATTTTTCCATTGCACCCTTTCAAACATTTTACAAGTAACTAAGTTAATGACAAGTTAAAAATTTTTTAATCAATTATTACCAGAGATATAAATATTCAGTTAAATTTAAAAAAAATGTATTTTCCCATTTAAAACTTCCAGTGTTTAAAAAGCTGGGTTATTATTAAAATTGAAGCAAAAAATTATCAGAAATTTTTTTGTAAATTATTCACAAGTTTGAGAGGAGCGTAATTATTAAAATTAAGTATCATAAGGGCTAGACTAATATTTATATTAACAAATTAATCTCGACTATATTTTGATAACTGATACTAATTATTAGAACTGATATTAATATTATTAACTTTCTTTGTATTTTTTTAATTATTTCTTTTTTTTCAGAGCATGTAATTAATACCCACAACCGGTGTCATTTTCACTTTGAAAATTTAATTGTTAAAGGGAAAGCAAACTGGCCTGCTAACAAAATGAAAAGTATATTAACAAACTGTAAAAATTTTACCATAATAACTAAAAATTGGACTGCAATTGCTGATGGTGTAAGTGATACCAATGTATTTCTGCGCCGTATTGGAAGTGCGTTGAAACCAGTGATCCAGAATCTAGAATTTTCTAATAACGCCGACTTACCTAATGCATTTCAATTGTATTCCTTACCTAATGAAGAACAACTACAAGGTAAGCAAATTTTTTAATTTTCTTTTTGGGACTGTGTGGCATCAAAGAATGCCCTTAATAAAATGATAAAATCGCAACAAATATTTTTTTTAACAGATCTAGTACAGATTGCTGACATTATTAGAAATCAAAACAATGATTTACTTCAAGAAGCTACGATTGCTGAACTTCGCAATCCCATACAATACATTATTCCACAATTGGATATCAATAACTTACCTCCAGGATTAGATTATGAAAATGTAGAAGAAGAGGAAAATAATAATGAAAATGTAGAAGAAGAGGAAAATAATATTGAAAATGTAGAAGAAGAGGACAATAATATTGAAAATATGGAAGAAGGGGAAAATAATAATGAAAATGTAGAAGAAGAGGAAAATAATATTGAAAATGTAGAAGAGGAAAATAACATTGAAAATATGGAAGGGGAAAATAATGATGAAAATGTAGAAGAAGAGGAAAATAATATTGAAAATATAGAAGAAGGGGAAGGTAATAAAGAAAATCTACAAGAAGAGGAAAATAATAATATACAAGAAAGTAAGTAGCACTATAATATTTTAGAATTTTTTATAAATTGCATTCTTCGATGGTGCTTTTTCTCCCACCATTATAATATTTATAAAAATTCTAAAACTATAATGTCCTCTCAAAAATTTCATTAATTTATAGATTAAAGGATAATTTTAAATCTCTAGTTGAAAATAAGATAAATTAGTTAAAAATTAACTACAATAAAAATTAAAAAATTCGATAAACTAATAAAAGATTGGACACAACTCCGAGCTGTTATTAGTAAAAAGTTTATCTAAATGTAGTGACTAAATAGTAACTTGAAAAAATTTTTTTTTTTAATTATTATGTGCAACAAAGAATTTTTTAGAAATCAATTTACCAAGTACTGTATAATACCAAACAGATAGCTGTAAATGCTTTTTTTTTGTTAAATCGATTTTCTTAATTAAATTTTAACTACGATATGTCTTATTTTTAACTAGCACTTTAATTGATTTTTAATTAATTAATAAAGTTTAATACGGTTTTTCTATTTTCGATCATTACACCGCTTTAAAATTTTTATCATTGTTATAAATATTGTTTTATTTACAGTCCTTTGGGTATCTGACGAATGCCGATTTTGTTTAGTTGTGGCACCTACCATTGTTTATAAACCATGCAATCATGTTATCGCATGCAAAAAATGTAATGCTACTCGAGTCCAGCGTAATATTATTGATGGGACAACATATGTCTGTATAATATGCAAGCAATTCATTCAAAGAGTATCATATTACCATAATAAACTATAAGTTTCAATCTAAAAATAACAAAAAATTCATAATAACTTTATTTTTATAATCTTTCTTTATCAACAATAGCAAATTAATCGATTAAAATTAATATTTTTCTTCTCTGTATCAAAAAATAATGTACACAATCTACAACAATAGCCAAATAAATATTTCAATCCTATTCTCTACTAAGTTGACATGTCTTTCCAGTCATTTAATTATCCCAATTGTTCCTAAAAATTTTTTTTCATGGTCATATTGCCACTTTTAGCGGCATTGGTGATTGTCTTCAGTTATAGCAACGAAATTGGTTCCTCAGAGGCATATATTTCTAAGGTTTCTTTATTTTATCTCACTTAATATTTTTTGGAGTACAATAAAAGTTTTCGAGTTGACTCGTAGGCTGTATTTATAAAATTGAACTTTAATAAAAGTTGTGCAAAATTGCAAAACTTTTTTTTCATATTATTACTGTTCAAAATAATAATCATTAGTAAATAATTTATAATATTAATTACGTGTAATTCTTAAATAATTATTGTAGAATCATTTGTTCTAATTTTTATTTTGCAATTTAAAAACATTATGGATATGTTTAATATTTTTTATTAAATTATTATTATTTGTTGATTCAATTCAATTTTTACACCCGTTATATTGCAATTTTCAACTTATCATTTGAAAACTACTTCATCGTCAACAAAATTCAATTACGACGGTCGGTACTTATCGACAGGTAAACACAAAGGAGACTTCAGATACCTACACACTTTCGTTCTAACTGTGCAAAGAACAAACTATCCATCTCGATAACTAGCTATGTATCTCAACCACTACGCGCCAAACTGTCATTGGTTCAAACTTTTTTCAAATTTCGATGATAGCATGCCTATAGCTAATTTTTTTTACATGTAAACTGTTCCATTAACTCCTAACATTTTTAATGTAATTGACATAAACTTTTTGAACCATACTATAATTTTTACAATTCCTTACGGTTTTTTCACCATGATTGTTCTAAATAAATTTCTAATTTAAACATACCGACTCCTTCACAATATAATTCAAAGTATCTTTATATTAAAATAAAAAAACCATACACTTTACATCGTTCTACATCAGTTGGCATCATTGTTCTGTCATCGCACCTAGTCATATGACTTAATAATACTTCACCCAGCTCTGAAATTCTTACTATAACTTTTCGTCAATCTATTATTAAAACATATTTACTTCTTTCAAACTCTAATTATCGTATACAAGTCTGATGTCCAACAGTTTTTAACTTTTCATACGACTTGAACAAACTAGCTTTTAGGATGAAACTTGTACAACCTATAAAAATTAAACAGAATTCTTCTAAAGGATGAATGCAAGCTTGGAATACTTGTAGCACCATCATCATCTTAAGAATTCACAGTAAAAATTCTTTAACATCTTTTCAACGGTCTAAGGTAGAATATACTTGCATCAACTTTACTGATGAGGCCAGCAAGTATATTCGGGGCGAAACCGTTTTTATAATATTAACATCTTTGATAATTAGAATCCTCTCAATTATAGTATGGTATTGCAGTGCGCATTAGAAAATAATCAACTTGTCATAACTCATACGCGAATCGAAGTTGATTCTAAATTAATAATTGTCAATTAAGTAGACCAGTATAGCTGTCATTCCTATAACACAAAAAATAAAAAAGTCTGGTCGTCAATTAGAGTCACCTTATAAATTATACAAGGCTATAAAAATTAAACAGAATTCTTCTAAAGGATGAATGCAAGCTTGGAATACTAGTAGCATCATCATCATCTTAAGAATTCAGTCAAAATTCTTTAACATCTTTTCAACGGTCTAAGGTAGAATATACTTGCATCAACTTTACTGATGAGCTTAGCAAGTATATTCGGGGCGAAACCGTTTTTATAATATTAACATCTTTGATAATTAGAATCCTCTCAATTATAGTATGGTATTGCAGTGCGCATTAGAAGATAATCAACTTGTAATAACTCATACGCGAATTGAAGTTGATTCTAAATTAATAATTGTCAATTAAGTAGACCAGTATAGCCGTCATTCCTATAACACAAAAAATAGAAAAGTCTGGTCGTAAATTAGAGTCACCTTATAAATTATACAAGGCTATAAAAATTAAACAGAATTCTTCTAAAGGATGAATGCAAGCTTGGAATACTTGTAGCACCATCATCATCTTAAGAATTCACAGTCAACATTCTTTAACATCTTTTCAACGGTCTAAGGTAGAATATACTTGCATCAACTTTACTGATGAGCCCAGCAAGTATATTCGGGGCGAAACCGTTTTTATAATATTAACATCTTTGATAATTAGAATCCTCTCAATTATAGTATGGTATTGCAGTGCGCATTAGAAAATAATCAACTTGTAATAACTCATACGCGAATTGAAGTTGATTCTAAATTAATAATTGTCAATTAAGTAGACCAGTATAGCTGTCATTCCTATAACACAAAAAATAAAAAAGTCTGGTCGTCAATTAGAGTCACCTTATAAATTATACAAGGCTATAAAAATTAAACAGAATTCTTCTAAAGGATGAATGCAAGCTTGGAATACTTGTAGCACCATCATCATCTTAAGAATTCACAGTCAACATTCTTTAACATCTTTTCAACGGTCTAAGGTAGAATATACTTGCATCAACTTTACTGATGAGCCCAGCAAGTATATTCGGGGCGAAACCGTTTTTATAATATTAACATCTTTGATAATTAGAATCCTCTCAATTATAGTATGGTATTGCAGTGCGCATTAGAAAATAATCAACTTGTAATAACTCATACGCGAATTGAAGTTGATTCTAAATTAATAATTGTCAATTAAGTAGACCAGAATAGCCGTCATTCCTATAACACAAAAAATAATAAAGTCTGGTCGTAAATTAGAGTCACCTTATAAATTATACAAGGCTATAAAAATTAAACAGAATTCTTCTAAAGGATGAATGCAAGCTTGGAATACTTGTAGCACCATCATCATCTTAAGAATTCACAGTAAAAATTCTTTAACATCTTTTCAACGGTCTAAGGTAGAATATACTTGCATCAACTTTACTGATGAGGCCAGCAAGTATATTCGGGGCGAAACCGTTTTTATAATATTAACATCTTTGATAATTAGAATCCTCTCAATTATAGTATGGTATTGCAGTGCGCATTAGAAAATAATCAACTTGTAATAACTCATACGCGAATTGAAGTTGATTCTAAATTAATAATTGTCAATTAAGTAGACCAGTATAGCCGTCATTCCTATAACACAAAAAATAAAAAAGTCTGGTCGTCAATTAGAGTCACCTTATAAATTATAAAAGGCTATAAAAATTAAACAGAATTCTTCTAAAGGATGAATGCAAGCTTGGAATACTTGTAGCACCATCATCATCTTAAGATTTCACAGTCAAAATTCTTTAACATCTTTTCAACGGTCTAAGGTAGAATATACTTGCATCAATTTTACTGATGAGCCCAGCAAGTATATTCGGGGCAAAACCGTTTTTATAATATTAACATCTTTGATAATTAGAATCCTCTCAATTATAGTATGGTATTGCAGTGCGCATCAGAAAATAATCCACTTGTAATAACTCATACGCGAATTGAAGTTGATTCTAAATTAATAATTGTCAATTAAGTAGACCAGTATAGCCGTCATTCCTATAACACAAAAAATAAAAAAGTCTGGTCGTAAATTAGAGTCACCTTATAAATTATACAAGTCTATAAAAATTAAACAGAATTCTTCTAAAGGATGAATGCAAGCTTGGAATACTTGTAGCACCATCATCATCTTAAGAATTTACAGTCAAAATTCTTTAACATCTTTTCAACGGTCTAAGGTAGAATATACTTGCATCAATTTTACTGATGAGCCCAGCAAGTATATCCGGGGCGAAACCGTTTTTATAATATAAACATCTTTGATAATTAGAATCCTCTCAATTATAGTATGGTATTGCAGTGCGCATTAGAAAATAATCCACTTGTAATAACTCATACGCGAATTGAAGTTGATTCTAAATTAATAATTGTCAATTAAGTAGACCAGTGTCTCCGTCATTCCTATAACACAAAAAATAAAAAAGTCTGGTCGTAAATTAGAGTCACTTTATAAATTATACAAGGCTATAAAAATTAAACAGAATTCTTCTAAAGGATGAATGCAAGCTTGGAATACTTGTAGCACCATCATCATCTTAAGAATTCACAGTCAAAATTCTTTAACATCTTTTCAACGGTCTAAGGTAGAATATACTTGCATCAATTTCACTGATGAGCCCAGCAAGTATATTCGGGGCAAAACCGTTTTTATAATATTAACATCTTTGATAATTAGAATCCTCTCAATTATAGTATGGTATTGCAGTGCGCATTAGAAAATAATCCACTTGTAATAACTCATACGCGAATTGAAGTTGATTCTAAATTAATAATTGTCAATTAAGTAGACCAGTATAGCCGTCATTCCTATAACACAAAAAATAAAAAAGTCTGGTCGTAAATTAGAGTCACCTTATAAATTATTATTATTATTATTATTATTATTATTATTAGTATTATTAGTATTATTATTATTATTATTATTATTATTATTATTAGTATTATTAGTATTATTATTATTATTATTATTATTATTATTATTATTATTAGTATTATTATTATTATTATTATTATTATTATTATTATTATTATTATTATTATTATTATTATTATTATTATTATTATTATTATTATTATTAGTATTATCATTATTATTATTATTATTAGTATTATTATTATTATTATTTTTAGTATTATTATTATTATTATTATTATTATTATTATTTTTTATTGAATTTATTTAAACGATCAGACTTTTATATTGTTTAAATGAAGGAACAACGGCTTTACTGATCTTCTGAATTGACATCAATTAATTTATTTAGCGGGTAACGTTTCGTTAATGGTAATTAACATCATCAGACCCATATAATATTTTGTTGATGTCAATATTAATAATAATTTAGTTTTTATTTGTATACAAATTTATTTGTATACAAATACAAACTAAATTATTATTAATATTGACATCAACAAAATATTATATGGGTCTGATGATGTTAATTACCATTAACGAAACGTTACCCGCTAAATAAATTAATTGATGTCAATTCAGAAGATCAGTAAAGCCGTTGTTCCTTCATTTAAACAAATACAAACTAAATTATTATTAATATTGACATCAACAAAATATTATATGGGTCTGATGATGTTAATTACCATTAACGAAACGTTACCCGCTAAATAAATTAATTGATGTCAATTCAGAAGATCAGTAAAGCCGTTGTTCCTTCATTTAAACATTATTATTATTATTATTATTAGTATTATTATTATTATCATTATTATTATTATTATTATTATTATTATTATTATTGTTATTATTATTGTTATTATTATTATTATTATTATTATTGTTATTATTATTATTGTTATTATTATTATTGTTATTATTATTATTATTATTATTATTATTATTATTATTATTATTATTATTATCATTATTATTATTATTATTATTATTGATATTATTATTGTTATTATTATTATTATTATTATTATTATTATTATTATTGTTATTATTATTATTATTATTATTATTATTGTTATTATTATTGTTATTATTTCTTTTTTTTTTAGTTAAATGCTCAGGGGGTTATCCCCGGTAGTCCGACTCTACCGAGGGCCTCACCTGAGCGCCAAATCATTACTGCTGCGATGCTTCATCAACAAGATGATCAGCATGCGCAGCAGGCCAAGTTTCGTTGCCTTAGGAGACGGAGGGATCCGAGAATAACAGCCTTTTGCATCCGCGATGCCAAAAACTCAACTTGCGGAGAACAAGTTGGGATTTTAGCCAATGCAGACACAAAAGTCTGTTTCATCCCTCCTAGGACGCCAACAATAAGTACGACAAGCTTGACACGGTAGCCTGGGTAGAGTTTGCCAATTTCAAACAGGAGATCCTGATATATTTCGTGTTTGTGCTCTTCTTTAACCGTGATGTTATACTCAGCAGGTGCTGAGAACTCGATAACATAAATGTCACGAGCGGTTTTATCAAAGAGCACAATATCAGGTTTATTGTGATCGATTTTCCGCGTTGTTGCGAATGGCACGTTCCAATAAATACGGCAACGGTCATTCTCAACAACTTGCGGAATATCTCCTGGCAGATAAGGCAGCACTGGTGTTTTATCGATACCGTGAGTATGTCTTAGGTGGTAGTAAAGTACTCGCAGAGCAGCATTGTGACGCTGGACATATGCATTTCTTGCCAGCACAGGACATGCTGACAACAGATGCATAAGCGTCTCAGGATGTTGCTTACACACCCTACACAAAGTGTCGGGTAGCTGCATCTGGAGCACTTTAGCACGGTATTCAAGAGTATTGATAACACCATCTTGGCAGGCAAAAATATATCCTTCGGTCTCAGACATCAGGCCAGCTGACCTGAGGAAGGAAAACGTCAGCTGCTCGGACAAGCCATGTTCACGCACGTGTTTAAAGAACACGCTGTGCATGGACTTGTCCATATGTGTGCTGAGCAGTTTTTGTTGCTCAGCATTGCTGATGACCCTCTTAAATTCCTCCTTAGGGAGTTCGATAAGAGGGTTTACTCTTCCAAGACCGAGGGATTTTGCCGCGTAGATTGCTGCCTTATATAAAAACGTTCCCTTATGCCTATTCTCATGACTATGAACAATTTGCATAAGGAAGTCGTTTTCATCTGCAGTGAAATTGACAACCTCGTATGTTATACCCAAAACCAAACGATCGTGTAGACACTCCAAGCTCTGTAAACCTCTCCCTCCGATGTGCCGGGAAAGGTATAATCTGGTGATGGAGGATTTAGGGTGCATGCTCCGATTCATATTCATGACTTTGCGTGTCTTGATATCGAGATCTCTGAGTTCTTTTCGGGCCCATTTCAGAACACCGAAAGAGTAGAGGAGTACCGGGACAGCAAGCATGTTTGTTGCAGAGACTTTGTTTTTCCCGGAAAGTTCTGATGACCAGATTTTCCGGAGTCTCCGCACATACTCGCTGCAGAGAGTCGTTTTGATTTTCGAGGCGTCCTGCATAGGACTCCCGTCAATCCCTAGATATTTGTACGACTCTCCGGCGTCAAGATGGTCAATGACGCTCCCATCTACTAACTCGATATCCTCACGCACATCAGAACACTTACCCTTCACCAGATTAACGACCGCGCACTTGTCCAACCCAAAAGCCATGCCAACATCCCGGGTATACTCCCCTACAATATTCAAGGCTGTCTGAAGGTGTTCCTCATCAGAAGCATACACCTTCAGATCATCCATGTAGAGTAAGTGGGTGATCGAATACTTTCGATCATTTGATGGACCCACTGAGTATCCACGGGTGCGGCGTAGCGCAACAGATATTGGCAGCAGTGAGATACAAAACAGCAGAGGGCTCAGAGAATCTCCCTGAAAGACTCCTCGTTTGTACTGTACAGCTTCGGTTACACGTTTGTCGTTGCCACATGAAATGTGGAACCGTGTTCGCCAAAGGTGCATCGTACGCCGAATGCATCCCACTGTATCGCGATTGACCCCAAGGCATTTGAGCAAAAAGAGAATAAGCTCATGAGATGTTGAGTCAAATGCCTTGCGGTAGTCAATCCAGGCCATTGACAGGTTGCGCTGATAGCAGATCGCGTCTTGAATGACACAACGATCCACTAACAGATTCTCTTTGCAACCTGACAGGCCTCTTTTACTGCCACGTTGTTCGTATATCTGCTGCCATACAGGGTCTATCTCCTGCAGAATGCGATTATTCAAGATTTTGGTGAAAATCTTATAAACCGCATTCAAACAGGTGATAGGCCTGTAGTTTTTCGGGTCAGACAAGTCTCCTTTCTTTAGGATGAGCACGGTTCGCCCTTCTACAAGCCAGCATGGAATTGGTTCATTACCTCTGATGAACGCTGTAAAAATCCGGGCCAGATGACTATGGGTAGAAGTTAATTTCTTCCACCAAAATAGGTTAATGCCATCTGGACCCGGAGCAGCCCAGTTCTTACCATTGTTCAGAGCTGAACGAACTTCTTCCACGCTGACTTCGGGGCTCTCTTCATCAGCATTGTCGTTGCGATGTTGTCGACAAAATGCTTCGAAGTCGTTGAGAGCTGGAGTGTCACGATTCACGTTCGGTTGATCACCATACAACTCGGACCAGAAAGCTTCTACTTGCTCGATGGATGGGGAATCGCCAGAAACAGATGTCTTAGGTGTCAGAAAGCGTGAAGGACTTAACCGAAACAAAGAGTTATCGGTAAGCCGCTTCAGCTTTTTCTCTAGTGACTTTTTAGCAGTCACTAGAGCCCGCAACCTGTTAAGGGAACCTTCTTTGATATTAAGAAGATTCTCCTTATTCAGTGTGTGATGCTGATAGCGTAGTCCAGCTGCAATGCGGCGGACTTTGGATGTAAATGCTTTACGTGCATTTACATACTCAATCACACACTGAATGCGGGAGACATGTTTCCGGAGATCATCAATCTTTAGTGACAGCTGCCCAATGCGCCCTCTCATCTTTGCCTCAGGAGAAGAAATATTTCTCCTCGCTGGAGGTAAGAGTGAGGAAGCAGCATCATAGACAGCTTGATTGATGGTGAGCAAAATAGAGTCTTCCTGAATCCGGGCAGATAGTTCTTGGTTTACCGTGTCAAGTAGCTGTTTTGGGTAGTGTATCTTCTTTGAGATACATACTTGTCGCCTTTCAAAATCATTGTCAGCGTCTTCAGAAGAACGGCGTCTCTCTTGATGTAACTGTGCTGGAAAAGACAGACGATGAGATAATCGTCTGTTCATTAACAGTGATCTCCGTGTTCGCCGGAGATGAGAGGCATAGTCTCGGAGATGTTGTTGTGACAGATGGCTGTAGTTAGGATGCATATTGCTCCAGAGAGCATGCATCCTCGCCATGTAGCCTCTCCGCTCGGGTTCACTGTTATTATAGCACATCAAGAGATCGGCTCGTAATTCCTCCGTCCACCTAAATGCAGTCCGTTGTTCGCCAAGGTCGTCATCGTTCGGAATCTCGGTACTCCGCCCAGCTAGTGGGTTGCCCTCATCCGAGAAGGGCAGGTTGTGGGGAGCACTTCCTGGTTCAGTATTGTCTTGAACTCAGTATTACTTTACGTTGGGGAGTTAACCCAACGTAAAGTTTGTTGTGCGATTGGTAGGCCAGCAGATGGGAGGCCAGCCTACATTGCCCACGATGCGCCACGGGGTAAATAAGACCCCCGCTGGCCGCACAACATGCACCGCGGGCGTTGTTATTATTATTATTATTGTTATTATTATTATTATTATTATTATTATTATTATTTACAAATTAATTTTAATCTGACCAAAAATATTTTATTGTAATATAGTTTGACAAAAAGATAAAATATACAAAAACAACGCTTATTACAAAAAAAAAATTATTATAATTTCTTAATATTATGGTAACCATTCCCATAATATTATGGTAACCATTCCCATAATATTATGGTAACTATTACCATATACGCTTAGGAACCGTTACAATGTAGTTATAGGATTGGTTCCTATTTGCTTATGGGAACTATTCCTATGAGTATGGTAATCATTACCATGCTTTTTTCACATGCGATGTGGGAACTGTTACCATAATAATAGAAATTGTTACCATATTTATGGAAACCTTCCCAGAAAGTATGGGTCTATATCCCATAATCCCAAGTAATCATTACCATAACGGTATGGGATGATATTTCATAAACGTACTAGGAACAGTAACTATAATTTTTTCTCCGTGTATACAGCTATAACAAAGAATATTTAGTTATAATTTTGAATTATCTTATGTAATTTGAAAACATCAGTAAATAGCATTTAATAATAAGGGTCAGTGAAATACTTTACATCATTCATTACCTTTCCATTTAGACCTATTTAAATATTAATACTAAGAATTTATGCAGATAAGAAAAAGGACTATTTGGAGATATAATTACTTGGGTCGAAATATTTGGTCTGATTTTAGTCTAACATGCATTTGGACTAATTGGTCTGTATTTGAACTAGTTGATCTGTTTTTGATCTTTTATAAAAATTTTAAGCTGTTTTTGATCTGCTCTTTTAAAAAACAATTGTGATACAGAAGGACAAAATTAGATTAATTCTGGAACTTAGAAAAATTTTAGTTCTGAAATTGTGCAGGGACAAAACTAGATTAAATCGTGGACTTATAATAATTTCATTTATGTCTAGGAAAAATTTATAAAAAGTATTCTAAGATTTAGAATGAATTTTTTTTTTGTTTACTATTTACTTAGTGTCTTTTGTTTAAAAATGTCGGCAGTTAATGATTATTTGAGAGCTATATTTTTTAGTTGTCTTGATAGAATATTAATAATATTCAACGAAAGTAGTAAAATTACCGTTAAAATCTCAACAAAAATTTCTTCAATTCACTGAATAAAGTCGAAAGACAGACATTCAAAACCGTATCAAAATATTCCTCTGTGATATTGTAATACGAAATAGCGACAGCACGTTTTAAATATCAAGAAAATTTAAATAATCCTCTATATCTAGATGCTCCTGAATCACTTTCCATGAACAGTAAGTTTAATTGAACTTTATTCATTCTTGTTATTTTTAATAAATCATGTAGTAATTAATTTTGTCCATAAATGGAAATACTAATTTCTTTTTTTATTAGTTTTTGAATTCAAATTTATTGCTTTTATATAACACTTTTAATGGAGCAAAGAATTGAAAAAAAAATTTGTCACGTAATTTTTTTTTTTAAATTAAGATTACTCAGTGTCGCACAATCTTTGAGTTTCTTAGAATAATTCATTTTTTTAAGGCAAAGTTTTTCACCAATTATCCTATAAATTAAGATTCTCTTTCATTTTGAATATAAACTTATAATAATAAATTTCTGTATTTATAAAAATATCTAACAGATGATGATAAGGAACTGAATGAATTGAAGGTAGAAGCCAGAGGAAAATAATTGATTTTTCTCAGAATGTATGTTCAAAAAAGTCTCAGTTACTAGGATGCACTATCAGAAGAAAAGAAGAAGGATGAAGTTAAATTTTTTTTAAGTAATGTCTATATGTTAATTGAGTCTAATTTATTTATTAAATAAATATTATTTTATATCAATGTGTAAAAAAAATCAAACTTTCATTAATTTTTTGTTTTTATTATTTATCATTATAATTATAAAAAAAAAAATTTTTTATCTTTTTTTGATCGAATATTGATCAAAATCAGACTAAAAATAATTGACAGAAAAAGTCGGATTTTGAACAAAATAAGAATAAAAACAGACTAAAAATGATTGAAAATAAGTCTGAAAATAGTCTAAATAAGGAATAGTAAGGGCAAAACTAGATTGAAATTTACATATTAATAAAATATAAATAAAAAATATATACCGTTTTTTACCCCGAAGGGAGGAAAACGATTATTTCGGGTCATGCCAAAGGCTTGACCTTTCGGAGATTACCTTCCGTAACTTTTGCATATACTTGTCCGAATTATACTTAAATTTTGCCACTAGAGGGGCTTCCAGAGGGCTCTGACCCCCTCCTGTGCCCCCTTTTAGAGGTTGTGACGGCTGGTCGGATCAGCCTGCAGATCCGCTCCGAAGTAGCCGGTAAGGCCTTCCTCAGGTCAAGCCTTTAGCATGACCCGAAATAATCGTTTTCCTCCCTTCGGGGTAGAAAACGGTATATATTTCAGGTCTATGCCTTTGGCTTGACCTTTCGGAGAGATGTTTGGAATCTGCTGGCTTACAACCTATGGCGTACTGTGACCTGAAAACTATACTATTAAGGAAAAGGACACTACCCTACAAAAAATTAGAGTTTAATTTTAAAACACGGAAAACTCAAATTTATTTACTAAGCTTTAAATTAGACAGCTTATAAATTTACTCTACGATAAATAAATATTTATTATTAGATAATAATACAAATAGAATTAATTTTGGTGCTTACTTATCTTTCAAATTGGTTTAAATGATGAAAATAATATATTTTTAGAACTAGCTTCTGGTTTTCTTACAAACTTACAATAAAATTTGAAAAAATTTTCAGGGCCACTCCAGTTTCCCCGTTTTAATATTTCATCTAAATCCACGTTCTTCTCGTAGTTATAGGAAGCCACCGCCGATCGTAATGACCCAGGGCTTGCCTTAATCTTTGCTGCGGCGAAAATGATTTTTAACCAACCAGCAATGATTGCCTTCGATGCCGCTTTTACTTTACCCCTGGTAGTAATAAAGAGGTTCATTAGGCCAGGAATTGCTTTTCTTCTGCTTGCTGATATTTTTATCAGCTGCTTAATCCAGTACACGATATTAAATTCAGCCTGGTCTGATTCCGTCAGCTTCCACCCTGATTGTCGGTGATTTGGAGTGTCCGTTTTAGATCCAAAGCTCGGCCAGAAGGTTACCGAATCATCTTCCATGACAATTCTGTCTTGATCAGTTGACAGCAGTGTAAGGTCATGAACTCTCCTACCCGATGCTAGCAGCAATAAAACGGCTGTGTGCCTTGAAACTTGAAAAATACTCTTCTCATCAGGAGGATTATTCTTTAACCAGCTGATCATGGATTTCAATATTCCAAATTTCTTTCCGTGGTGTCAACGATTTGGCCTCACTAGTGCCAATTGCCTTTAGTATCGATTTCACCAGGGGGTGAGAGCATAACTTTCCCTCCGGATTTACGAACATGTTGATAACTGATTTTCTAACCAGGATAGTCCTGTATGCCAGCTTCTTTACTCTAAACAGGTAACCAAAGTAGGTTGCCAGATTCTGTGGTGATGGATCTCTCGGAGAAACTCCGTTATCTTTACTCCAATCCAACCACTGTTTCCATGCTGCTGCGTAAGTCTTCCAGGTTGACCCTCTCCAAGCCGAAGATAAAAGGGTAATGTCCTGCTTCTCTAAGCCCGAAATCAGTTCACTCCACCCCGTACTCTCCAAACCTCCAAGCAGAGGTCCTTGGCATTCTGCGGAGGCCGCCCTGTTGCCATGTCCACCAACTGGTTCTCCAGGTTCCATTGCTGGAGTGGAGCTGCAGTACTCCTGCTCTTGAGGTCTCCCCTCCAAAAAGTTTTCTCCCATCTGGGTGCTACCACCAAGAAGATCCCTTTTGCTGAATTCAGGTGCTGTAATACCTTGGGAATCAGTGGCGGCGGAGGGAATACCCATCCCAAATCCACTATCCATGGTCTGTTGAAGGCGTTGATGAAGCATGCTTTCCGGTCGTTGACCTCCATTGTCACATATTTTGGCACTACTTTGGATCTGCTTGTTGCGAAAAGGTCCAGCTGGGGAGTTCCCCATTTCTCGAAGACTAGCTTGGTCAGGCTGCTTGTCAGATGCCAATCCGTCAAGGGTAATCCCCTGGATAATCTGTCCGCAAGACAGTTGTATTGGCCCGGAAGATAAAATGGAACAAGACGGATCTGAAACTGCCGAGCTGTTAATAACAGCCTCTTGGACAAGGTGTGAAGGATTTGGGAACGGGTCCCCCCCTGTTTCCGAATGTAAGCCACTACCGTCTTGTTGTCCGTCTGCAATAACACTGATCTGTTTTTCAATTGCTCCTTGAACTTCTCGATTGCAATTAAAACCGTGAACAGTTCCTTCCGGTTCACGTGCCAACTCTGCTGCTCCAATTTCCAAACTCCTGCCTCCGTTTTGTTGTCCAGGTGGAAACCCCAGCCCGTATCGGATGCATCTGTCGTCAAGAAGATGTCCGGGTCGTTCTCGAAAATTGGGTTGGAGTTGTTGATGTTCTTTTGCCACCATGCGCAGTCCTCCAGAGCTCCTGGTGTTATGATCTTGTTCTTCCTTGGCTTCTCCTCCGGTAACTTCTTGTAGGCCTTCTGTAACTCGCGTGAGAAAAGACGACCCAATGGAGTGACCAGTGCTGCAAAATTCAGCTGACCCAACAAGCAAGCCGCCATTTTCCAATTCCACCTCCTCGATGACTTTATCTGGTCTAAGGTCTTGAGAATGCGATATTTTTTGTTGCTTGGCAATTCCATAGTATTCAAGCTCGTGTTCCACTTTATTCCCAAGAACTCCAACTCTCTCGTTGGTTCTGTTACCGACTTTTCCAAGTTCAACATCCAACCCAGACTTTGAAGGTATTGAATTGCTGTTTTGATCTGTTCTCTCAGGATGTCTTTGCATTGATTGGCGAACAGAAAATCGTCTAAGTATACCAGGACTCTCATCCCCATTTGGCGAAAGAGGCTTGCCAACCAGTTGCTTACTCGTGCAAAATCCCTTGGTGCACTCGCCAATCCGAAAGGCAGGCAGGTGAAGCTGTAAATTATGCCTTTGTACGACAGGCTCAAATATCTCCGGTGGCTCTTTTTTACTGGGATGTGAAAGTATGCCCGAGAAACATCCACCTTGACCAAAAAATCGCCTCTCTGAAGGAATTTCGGAACCTTGGACTGATTTGCTAAGCGAAATTTCTTTGGATGTAGAAATTTGTTTAGCCTTTGCAGGTTGAAAATTTGTCGATAGTTTCCATCTGGTTTTTGGATCAAAAACATCGGAGAGAGAAAACCTGTCGAATGTGTAGACACTTCCAGGATTCCCATTTCCAATAATTCCTTTATTTCCCCTGACATCTGGCGAGATATTTTTGTACCGAATCGCCTGATATTTTGCGTTGAGAAAGGGACTGACATTGGTTTTTGGGTAAACGGGATGGCATAACCTTGAATAATCTTCATGACATGGTTTGGAGCATCTAGTTCTTGCCATTGGGGGGTAAAGAATCGAAGTTGGCCCGCCTGAAACCTGCAGTCATGCCCGGGGTGACTTACGATCTCTTTTACCGTAGTCACGTTTCTTATGCTCTCTCCTTGATTCTTTCGGGCCCTGTTTACGAGAGGAAACACTAGCTTCTGGCTGTGGTTTGGGCTTCTTGAAGGCTGAACTCCCAGATCCAACCGATTTTCGAAAGGATCTATTTTTCGAACCATAGAAAGGAGGTTTCTCTGTAACTGGCTTTCTACTTTGAGAGAAAACCTTGCTCAATCCACCTCGCTGGTCTAAAAATTTTGAAAGCTGTTCCTCGTCGAATAAGTGGGTTTCTGATGGTGGAATCTCCGCCAACTTCACCGCGTGATAGTGCTCACTGGGTTTAAAGACTTTTCGGCGCATCTCGATTACTTCTGCTCTTCTCGCGCACGTAAACTGAAGCAGGTCATCTGAAGTTTCCTTTAACCGAGAATCTCCTAAGAATGCCCCTCTTATGTCATTGTAAGCTTCTGGGTGTTTAGCTGCTATGGATTTCATTCCTTCCATCAAAAATTGTCGCTGTTTTAGCAAACCGTGAGTTAGGGTTCCCGTCAGTTCATCCATACGCTCCAAAAGCGTGTGATAGTAGGACTGAGAAACGAGACCATCCAGCTGGGTGTTGATCTTCAGCGCATCGAATACCGGAGATGCTTGCAGCTTCTTTTGAACTACCTTGTACCTGATCCGATTCCAGCTTGCCGACCCAAGCTTTTGGCAGGCAATTCCCTGAGCTTTAATTTCAGGTGTTGGTGGAGGAATCAATGGTTCCTTTTCCTTAACCTGCGGATCAAACGACAAGGCCTCGAGATCGTTCATCGGCTGTACTGACGAGTTATTTGGCTGACTTGTCGGCCAGTTTGTAGAAGGATCTTCTATCGCCGGAGGGGTCCAAGCCGATGAAGCAATCGAGAGAGAATCGTCTTCACTAGCTGGCTCTGAGCTGCTTTCAAGCTCTTCCCCCTCTTCACTTGATTCTTCCTCCCCCTTTTCTTTTCCCCTCTGCTCAATCTTCTGGATCTTTTCTAATACGATCTCGAACATATGGTTCATCTGATCCTGTAGTGCTGCCAACTTCGATCTCTTTACCGCCGAATGGTCGTCGGTATTCTCATTTGACCTTTTTTGGCCCTGACGATTTTCTAATTGTGAGTCTTCTGCTTGTTGTCTCAATTTTCCTGCGGCCTGCATGCGCGAAATGCAGAAAGATTTTACTGGCTCAATTGCGTGCAAGAAGATCTCTGCTTGTCCTAACGAGCCTTTTAGCTTGTTTACCAGGGCCGGGGGGCTCATGATCAGAGCTCTACAAAACGACCAATTCAACATAGAGACCTTGAGATCTCTATATTGTTTTTCTGGTAAGTCTACTGCCCCCGGATTGAAAGCTTGCGCTAGCCCAACCGTTGGCAAGGCAAACCGCAACTTATTTAAAATTTGGGGATCGACCTCTTGTTCGTTGCCGAACAGACTTTCCTTGGACAAATCCAAGGTTTTCCAATTTTGCCAACCTACTGGCAAGGATTCCTGGGCCAGCAACTTTATCCTATCCAGGACTCTGTCTCCCTCAACTGTTTCCGCTGCTATTTCCAGCAACTCTTCCATCGTTGTCCATTGTGGTTCTCCAGTCATCTAAAAAATATAAGAGTATCATTAGAAGATACTCTTGATCCAGATATTGATATTACGCTCGAGATAGTCTGTCTGCGAGCTTATTTCATGCATTATTTTGTTGTATTTATACTCGCGCCTGTGAGGGCGAAGATAGCCAGCTAGCCTGCCAAAACGTTTATGCTGTGCATAAAGTTGCCTCGAGCCGTTGTGACCCGCAGCTAGAGTCTCGTCTCAGCTGAGCCTCGGCTGCAGCTACGGCTGCGGGTGCGGCTGACTCTCGGCTAAGGAAGGAGCCCGGCAGGCTGCCTTCCTTCGGCTGCGAACTCAGCGAGCCTTCACGGCTGCGCCTCATGAGACTTTACGGCTGCGCCTCAAGAGCCTTTACGGCTGCTGCTGCGGCTGATGAGCCGAAACAAATACTGCTCGATGAAAAAGTCTTTCTAGCGTTTTCTGAAACACAAAATATTAGTGTCGAAGATTTCCTTACCTTTTCCTTATGTATATTTCCACAAATCACATTAAATTACGAACGCTACACAACGTTAACGGACTCATATACACTACTCGGTAAACGAAAGCGTACTAAGGAGCGGATCTGCAGGCTGATCCGACCAGCCGTCACAACCTCTAAAAGGGGGCACAGGAGGGGGTCAGAGCCCTCTGGAAGCCCCTCTAGTGGCAAAATTTAAGTATAATTCGGACAAGTATATGCAAAAGTTACGGAAGGTAATCTCCGTAAGGTCAAGCCAAAGGCATAGACCTGAAATAAAATTTAATAATAATAACTTAGAATTTTTAGTTGATTAAAAACAGATCAAATTTTTCGACCCGGGTATACCCGTATGTCTGCTGCTTACTCGAGGAAAAAGTACATTGTATTAAATATTTAAACCATTAAATATTGGATACGTTGTTTATATGATATTATCTATTGACGAAAATATATGTATACTTTTACAAAGCACCCTAATAAATAACTTAAGTACTATATCTGTCTGGCGTCTATAGTGAACAATTGGTAACTAAGTTAGGATTAAAACGTTTATGATAATCCACTCCGTGAAAGAATGATTTCACAATACTTTGTACAAACGAATAAGCTGATAAAATTCCATAAGTATTTGTTGAATTTCAAAAAATTTTAGAGACGGTATTTATTGTTGAAAAAATTTGTTAGATTGAAAAAAAAAGTCGATCGAATATTCTGAGTACTTATCGTATGTGTTATAAGGGATGATGCATTTAATGCTTCATCTAAATGTTGCTACTTACTGCGCTGACCACTCACGTCACGTGAAGTCACCCCTATTGAAAAAGTTCAAAAAAAATATGTCAAAATATAAAAAGTCTATATTTTAAGTATGAAAAAAAAATATGTTTCTAATAGCGAACTTTTGGCCGATTTTTGTACTTATATGTTTTAAATATATTCACAATCTATCTTAGAATATATTCAACTTATATGTATGAAAATATAAAAAAAATATATTTAATAATGTATGTTAAAAATTATAACAAAGATATCAGTATATGATGAAAAGAAAAAAAAAATGTAATATATATATTTTTACATTTTTATTCTCCTGATTGAAAAAAATGACTTTATTCAAGCTAGGTGTATATTTATATTTAAGTCCGCATTCAACTTATTTTAAATTATTTCGAATTGTGTCGAATCATTTCATATCATTTTTTTTTTTTAATCAGGAATATTTTTTTTTATGTATCCCAAGATATATTTTGAATATATTTATGTTTTTTAATACAGAGGGAATTTGTGAATAACATCAAATCTATAAATCGAGACTTTATCTTAGACTTAACCATAAAAAAAAAATTTTTTCTGTTAAATTTTGAAAGTGGTCTCTCGTGCCGTGGATGAGCCATCTTGCACCGGTCTTCCCTACTATTTATTTCTATGCGTACACATATGTAGGTGAATGATTCCGCGACTAGTTTGCCGGGAATGAGTTGTAACTAAATTAAAAATAAAAATGAACAAAAATTTCTAAGTATAAAAATTTGCTGGTTGCAAACTGATTTATTTTGTCCGAGAGCCAAGCTGCTGCTCGGTGAAGATTCTAGTTACAAACTGATAATATTAAAACTTACAAAAATTGCTTAGAGTTAAAAATTTACAAAATGCTTAAGGCCCAAGTGAGTGGGAGTAAGAAAAATGAGAAAGCGGGAAAGCGGGAGTTGTGATTAGAGGCTACGGACTAGGGTGTAGCTGGAAAAGTGGAAAAAGGGCTGACCCAGCGTGGGAACGTGGTAAGAGGAAGGGGCACGATGAGACTGGTTAAGAAGGACGTGGGACCATGTATCTGGACTGATTTTATTGCAGGGATTAAAAAAAAAAATGTTCAAAATATAAAATAGAGTGGTTGTAAAGAAGGAGATTGGAAAATTTTACAAATTTAAAAATTTTAACTTAATCCCTAAACAATGAAGCTACTCCGAGTTTTACATTTAAACAGTAAATATTAGGACAAACAAAATAAAAATAAAATTTATAACTTAAGCTTGAACAGATGTCTTTTAGTACAATATAAAAAAAAAAAAGGAAAGTTTAAAAATATAATATTCCGTCTTTAAAAATAACTTGAAGAAAAAATATTTAAAAAATGATAAAATAGTTAAATAAAATAATTATGCAAAATAAATTTTATAATTAAAATCTACTTTCGCGACGGAACAGTAGGCCCGCCTTGAACCCATCTAGGTTCAAAGAAATGTAAGTGAAGTCGCAGCTAGTTGACGGGTAATGGACATAATCTCTTCACGCAGCGTTTATACTCTCCGGAAGCCGTCTTCAGAGTGGCTACACGCACCACTCCATCTGCTCCTGGATGAACCGATATGACACGGCCTAGTGCCCACTTTAGAGGTGGAAGATTGTCCTCAGAGATGAGAACCAGTGAACCAACTTGAATATTGTCAGGATTCTTGCTGTCAGAAACTCTGGTGATCAATTGATGAAGGTACTCCTTATACCATCGCTTCCAAAAGTGCTGCTTTAATTGCTGAGCGTGTTGCCAAGCTGATAGACGATTGGAGTTGGTATCCGTGAAATCTACCTGTGGGAAACTGGTCAGTGGTCCACCAATGAGGAAGTGGCCAGGAGTCAAGGGTAGAAGGTCATTGGGATCAGAGGATAAAGGTGAAATTGGACGAGAATTTAATATTGCCTCTATTTCTGTTATATAAGTTTCTAACTGTTCAAAAGTTAATAATGTATCACCGACTGTGCGTATCAAATGATTCTTAAATGATTTTACTGCAGCCTCCCAGAGCCCTCCAAAGTGAGGTGCCCTGGGAGGGATAAAGTGCCAATTTATGTTTTGTTCAGCAGCATATTGCTGAATCGACTTCTTATGAGCTGGGGAATTAATTAAAGTGTATAGCTCTTGAAGCTCGCGACTAGCACCCACGAAGTTGCTGCCGTTGTCAGAATAAATATCGGAAGACAATCCGCGTCTTGAAAAAAAGCGTTTCAGGCTGGCTAGAAAGGCTTCAGTAGTAAGATCAGAGACTAATTCAAGGTGTACAGCCTTCGTGGACATACAGACGTAAACGGCTACATAAACCTTTAATTTTTGGCGATTGCGAAATCGCCGTTCTTTAATAAATAGTGGACCACAATAATCGACTCCCACGCGATGAAAAGGTCGAGCTTGCTCGACACGATAAGACGGAAGATCACCCATGATATGACTGGCAGGTCGCGGTTTGACTCGAAAGCAGGTGGCGCATTGGTGTATAATCTTCCGCGTGGTGTTGCGGCTGTCTAAGGGCCAGTATTTTTGGCGTACGGAGTATAAGGTCGTTTGAGCACCAGCATGATGTAGTCGTTCATGCTCGTCCCGGATGATTAAACGAGTAATATGATGTGCAGGTAGTAAAATAGGGTGGCGCTGACTTGGAGGTAGTTCAGCATGAGATAGTCTACCTCCTACACGAAGGAGACCCCTTTCATCAAGGAACGGACTCAATGGTATTAATCGGCTGTTCTCCCGGACCATATGATGAGTCTTTAGATGATCAATGTCTGCAGCGAGAGCAGATCTTTGTACGATTTTGAGAATTATAATTAAAGCAGAATCCAACTCGGACTGCTGTAACTGATTTAGTGCTCTTTGAGGCTCTCTACTCTTCAAATTATTTATGAAGCGTAGCAAATATGCAAACAAACGTGTGATCTTACGGAGAGAACTATATTTCTCGGTCAGATCGTGACCCCGAACTTCCAATTTGAAGCATGCAGACGATAATGGTGGGGACGGTTTGAGGTCTGGCAAGTTCGTGGCTGATAATATCGTCTGGGGCCATTCCACTTGATTACGCCTTAACCAAGATGGACCCTGTTGCCACAAGTGACCTTGTATGAAGTCAGCAGGAAGTTGACCACGAGATACAAGATCCGCAGGATTGTCCTGCGACACCACATGCCGCCAATGACATGATTCAGTCAGTCGCTGAATTTCTGCGACTCGATTTGAAACAAAAGTTTTTAAAAGGTGTGGACTGGTATTTATCCAGTGAAGCGCAATAGTAGAGTCAGACCAAAGAAAACAATCGTTGATGTTTATCATCAAGAGCTTGCCGGACTGTTTGGTAAAGCCTGGCAAGCAGAAGAGCTCCGCAAAGCTCCAAACGTGGCAACCAGATAGAGCTGACTGGTGCTACACGAGACTTAGAGCAGATTAGTTGCGTGTACACATTCCTATCTGAAGAAATTGAACGAAGATACAAGCAAGCCCCGTAGGCCTTTTCGCTGGCATCGCAGTAACCATGTAGCTGAATATTATTAGCGCCAGCTATGGTAATACATCTGTTGAATCGCACCGATTCAATTAATAGAAGTTGCTCTATATAAGTGACCCATAAGGTGTGCACATCAAGAGGAACGGATTCGTCCCAATCAATACCAGCCTTCCATAGCAATTGTATGATAAGTTTAGAATATAAAATTACAGGTCCAAGTAATCCAAGAGGATCGAATAATTGAGCTATTTTAGATAAAATAGATCGCTTAGTAATTGCTTTGGTTTTGGTTGTATTTACACTGTAAAATATGCTATCTTCCCTAGCATTCCAATGTATACCTAGAATTTTAATGCCAGCATCTGGATCTAACGACATATTGGTGACATTTGGATGCTGGTCGCAATTATTGATGAGAGTGGGATCATTTGATGCCCATTTTCTCAGATAGAAGCCGCCTTTACGAGTCAATTTGTCAAGCTCATCTCGTATAGCCAGGGCTTTATCATGCGTGTCTGCGCCGGTGAGGACATCATCAACGTAGAAATCACGTTTTAAGGCTATAGCCGCAAGAGGGTAGGACTGACCTTCGTCATCAGCGAGTTGCTGTAGCGTTCGAATGGCCAGATAAGAAGCAGAGGCAGTGCCATATGTAACAGTGTTCAATGTATATGTTAATATGGGCCCTGCGGGGCTATCACGAAACAATATCTTTTGAAATTGCGCATCTTCCGGATGCACCAAAACTTGCCGATACATTTTCTCAATATCGGCAGTGAGCACAAATAAATGAGACCGATGGCGAACGAGGATAGTAAAGAGATCCTCTTGCAGTTTAGCACCGACCATCAAAGTCTCATTAAGTGAGATTCCAGTGGACGTTTTAGAAGAACCGTCGAACACGACACGAGTTTTAGTCGTAACGCTGTCTTGTTTTATAACAGCATGGTGAGGAAGATAGAACCCGATGGAGTTCTCGTTTGAGTTATCTACAAGAGACATGTGTTTCAAATCCAAGTACTCCCGGAGAAAAGCGACGTAATCATTGCAAATCGAGCTGTCTTTGATCAGACGTTTTTCCAGCGATTGAAAGCGCCTCAACGCTGTGGAATATGAGTCACCGAGCCGATCTTTATTATTATTAAACGGTAAGCGAACGATATATCGCCCTGTCGAGTCCCGTTTAGTATGACGTTGGTAATGCTCCTCACACAGCATTTCTTCTTGTGATAAGTGTTTCGTCGCTGGAAGCTCTTCCATTTGCCAGAATCTAGTGAGATTGAACTCTGAAGCCTGATTATTCAGAGCAAGGTGGCAAGATAGATGAGGTTTTTTAAATGACTGAGATAATTTTCCAGCAACTACCCAACCTAGTTGGGTTTTTTGAAGAATAGCGTCAGGATGACTTTGGAGTTTAATTTGCCCAACGCTGAGAAGCTTATAAAAGAGATTGACGCCTATGAGTGCATCGACCTCAGATGGTTTGTAAAATTCTGGATCAGCTAGTACCAGATTTTTGGGAATTTCAAGATTGGTTGGATCAATAGGAGCAGAAAGCATTAATTTACTGATTTGAGGTATTATGAGAAACTCAATATTTTGTTGAAATTTATTTACCCGAGACTTGAGTGTGGCTCTAGCTGCATACTTTACATTTGTACTTAAATCGTCAATTCCGCTGATCGCCACGTTGACGGTTATTCGGTCCAACTTCAAGAATTTAGCTGTGGACTCAGTGATGAAATTAGCTTGAGAACCAGCATCCAAAAAGACCCGGCAGGATTTTACCTTACCCTGCGGGTTTTCGATATCGACAATGGCGGTTGCCAATAATGCTTCGGAAAAAACAGCAGCATGCAAGCTAACTTGAGCGCTAGATGCTGAAGAAGGGGTCTCAGTTGCCTTCCCTTCTGTTGAGGAACCGTTGGACTTGTCAAAGTGCAGCAATGTATGATGCTTTTGACTACACTTTTGACATTTATTAAATGTGCATTGAGTCACGTGATGATTATTGCGCAGGCAATTTATGCACCATCGATTCTTTTTTGCCGTATCGTAACGGGCAAATGGGCTTAGCTCCTTGAATTTATTGCAAGAGCCAACGTAATGGTCATTACTAGAGCAGTGAAGACAACGGCGTTGAAATACCGCTGCTGAAAAGGATTGTTTGGATTGTGAATTTGACCGAGTATTATATTTTTGCTTGTCATTTTCAGGTTTCGAACTCTGCAATTGAGAACGCTTGCTCTCGAATTGGGCCCGTTTCACCAAAAATGTTAACAATTGCTCAGTAGTAGGCTTACGAGTGCTACTACTACATTCCTCCCATCGCTCGCGAAGAAAATTATTTAATTTATTGCGAAGCAGAACAACCAAGAATGAGTCTTAAAATAACTTGATACTATTTTATAAAAGGTTGAAAATAATGGCTGTGCAATTACAATCAAAATAAATTATGATCCCGAAAATAACTGAACGACTTTTCAATTAATCCGGCTCGAAGGACCATGAATGATTCCGCGACTAGTTTGCCGGAAATGAGTTGTAACTGAATTAAAAATAAAAATGAACAAAAATTTCTAAGTATAAAAATTTGCTGGTTGCAAACTGATTTATTTTGTCCGAGAGCCAAGCTGCTGCTCGGTGAAGATTCTAGTTACAAACTGATAATTTTAAAACTTACAAAAATTGCTTAGAGTTAAAAATTTACAAAATGCTTAAGGCCCAAGTGAGTGGGAGTAAGAAAAATGAGAAAGCGGGAAAGCGGGAGTTGTGATTGGAGGCTACGGACGTAGGGTGTAGCTGGAAAAGTGGAAAAAGGGCTGACCCAGCGTGGGAACGTGGTAAGAGGAAGGGGCACGATGAGACTGGTCAAGAAGGACGTGGGACCATGTGTCTGGACTGATTTTATTGCAGGGATTAAAAAAAAAATGTTCAAAATATGAAATAGAGTGGTTGTAAAGAAGGAGATTGGGAAATTTTACAAATTTAAAAATTTTAACTTAATCCCTAAACAATGAAGCTACTCCGAGTACTACATTTAAACAGTAAATATTAGGACAAACAAAATAAAAATAGATTATAACTTAAGCTTGAACAGATGTCTTTTAGTACAATATATAATAAAAAAAAAAAGGAAAGTTTAAAAATAAAATATTCCGTCTTTAAAAATAACTTGAAGAAAAAATATTTAAAAAATGATAAAATAGTTAAATAAAATAATTATGCAAAATAAATTTTATGATTAAAATCTACTTTCGCGACGGAACAGTAGGCCCGCATCAAAAAACTTTATGCAAAAAAATATGATTTAAAATATATGGATGTTATAATGTGATATGTTGAATAATATATAAAATAGTATTTATAGTTTTGCCGCATTAATATATGATAATATATAGAAAAAAAATATATATTGTTGCAATATATTAATTATATATTTATCAATATAACTTTTTTTGTGTATGTTTAACATATGGAGCACTCCACGTCAAATCAATCACTTTTAAACCCGGCCACTTTAGATTTGGCTCAACATTTTTACTCTTTTTCTACCTCATCAAAAACGTTTCTCATAATTTTTTGAAATTTTTTTACTGAATCAATAAAGAAACAAAAAATTTTCAGATTTGTGAAAAAAATCAAAAATTTTTCGACTTACCATTTTTAATTTTTGATTTTTTTTTTTATATAAAACTTTGGCATTTTCTGCAAATGCTCAAGTTTTTTCAGAGTGATTTTTTTTTTTTTGATTTTTTTTTTTTTTTTCCAAAAAATACAAAAAAATTATTCAGAACGTTCTTCTATTTTTTGACTTGATTTAAAAAAAAAAAATTCAAATTATTTCGACGACTACTATCCAAAATTATTGCTTTCATTTTTTTTTTTTTTTTGAAATTTAGAAGTTATCTGAGCACTTTCAAAAATTGCCAGAATGGTGTTATAAGAAATAATGCTAGTTTTCAAATTTTTTTTTTATTTGGAAAAAAAAAATCTACTTCGAAAAAATATTACTTTAAAATAATTTGAGGATTTGCAGTAAATGTCAAAGTTTTACATAACAAAAAAAAATCAGAAATGGTAAATATTGAAAAATTTTTGATTTTTTCCGAAAATCTAAGAAAAAATACAAAGAAGATAGGTTACAATAATTTTTTCGTTTTTTTTTTTTCGAAATGTAAATTTGAAAATAAAAATAGTGAGAAAAAAGATCCCAATCAGTCAAATTTTGAAGAAATTATAGCTATTTAAAATAAAAAAAGCAATTTTTATCAAAAATTTATAATTTTTTTATTGGTTCAGTGAAGAAATTTCAAAAAATTATAAGAAACGTTTTTGATGGGGTAAAAAGACCAGAATTTTTTAGAATCCAATAAAAACTTATGGAATTCCATCAACGCATTTGTTGTACAGAATATTCTAAAATCATTCTTTCACAAAATGGATATTCATAAACGTTCTAATCCTGACTTAGTTACCAATTGTTCACTATAGACGCCAGACAGAGATAGTACTTAAGTTATCTATCAGGGTAATTTGTATAAGTATAGATGTGTTTTGGTCAAAGGTGATATATAAATAATGTACCCAATATTAAATGGTTTCAAAATGTCATTACCTCTAATGTTCTATACCCGTACCTAAATAAAATGTACTTTTTCATAGAGAAAGCAGCAGACATACACAGGTATAATTATGTCGCCGGATAATCCCGTTTATTATCTGCACAAATTCTTAGGATTAATATTTAAATAGGTCTAAATGAGAAGGTAATGAAAGGTGTGAAGTATCCATTGATCCTTATTACAGAGAGCTAACTACTGATGTTTAGCTGCAAATGTCCCGTTAGAACCAAAATCCCCTCCCCGAAGTATTGCAGTCTACTTAAACATCGGTCCTTAAAATTTTAACATCATTCAGTTTCAAACTCGAACCAAGTTGTTTCTGAATATAACCAAAATCTCAAACTCCAAGTTTTTGTTATCGTAACGATCATTCAAGTTCATATAAAATCATCATGGGTGACGTCAAGTGTATATCTTCAAGTCCACAATCTGCTTCCAAACGGTCCGCCGATATATTTGATATTGAGCATGATGCTCAATACAAAAAAATCAAAATCGACGAATCCAGTGAAGTGACTCCGTCCAACACGTTTTTGCCGACATGTGAAATCGACGGCAATCTCACTTTTCGTCCAGTGAACATTGAACGGGTTAAAACGACCATTACCGTCAACATAAAGACGAAAATGGTGCCCAGGAAGAAGGTGGTCCCGGTGCCTGAACCAGTCGTGGAGAAGGAGGTGGAACTGATCAAGGTTCCTAAGCGTGTGAAGCCAAATCTTCAGCGGACTACATTGTGGGTGATGCCGCCAGTTTCAAAAAGCCACGAGAAGTCTGGGCTCTGTTCCATCATGTAAAGGAACCCCATGCACTCATATAGTGCTAATTTGTAAATATGTTATATATTTTTTTTTTACTAATGGTGATCATGTATATATTTAAAAATTCTCATTAAGTAACGTAAAAAAAGGACACATATACGTGCAATTATTTTTTTTTTTTATTTCTTGCTCATGTTTTTTCATTATTGAAATAATTTTTATACATTTCTTGACGTTTTTTTTTTTTTTGTAAATAAATAATGAAAGTGAGCATTTTTTTAAAATTATTATATTCATTAGTATATTAGCAATAAATATAAGTATAATGTTAATTTTTTTTATAATATATATATTTTTTTTTTTTTTCAATTTTGTATATAATTTTTCGTAAAAATTTTTTCTATTTTTTAATAAAAATTTATTTGTTCTAAAAAAATTTTTTTAATTTAAAAATAGTTTTAAGATTCCTTAAATCCCATTGCTTTCAAATAATATTAATTAGTCTCTCTAAGAATAATAATTTTAGTTAAATTTATTATTTAATTTTAATTAGTTTTAATTAATATTAATTTATTTTTAAATAATTTTAATTAGTTTTAATAAATAAAAATTTATTTTTAAATAATTTTAATTTACTACATTTAAGTTACTATTTATTTATTAAGATCAAGACTGAATACCGTCGAAAATTGGGGTTGAAGGTAATTATACAATACTTATATTTATTTAATTTTACAGTATATTTAGGAGGGCAAAATGGGGTACCTTCAAAATTTTATTTAAAAAAAAATTTTTATTCTAAATGGTTTTTTAACATTCAAAAATAGCTTTTGTAAATATAATTAAGCGTTATTTAAAATTTTTTTTTTTGTTAAACTTTTTTAAAAATCAATTGTCAGAAAAAAATTTGACCGGGTGTAGATTTTTTTTAAAGAATCTCGTGATTATTCAATGAACAAAATCAATAAGTTCGCGAGTTAATAATTGATTTGTCTAATTAAATTTTTATAATATTTATTAAAACAAACAAAATATTCTAGAGTAAATTTTTGAGTAGAAATTTTAATAAACAGTTAAATTTAAATTATATATAATATACAAAAAAAAATGACTTTTTGGCGCAAAAAAAATTTTCTACTATAAAATGAAAAAAAAAAAAAAAAAAAAAAAAATCTTTTAGGACTCGAAAAATTGTTTCGCGCCAAGAAATATTCTCTCGCCGCGAAAAATTTTTTCTTGGCTAAAGAAAACTTTTTCTCGCGCCAGGGAAATTTTGATTTAAAATTTTTAATGCATAAAATGTCTTAGGACAAATAGAACTTATTTACGCCAAAAAATCATTTCTTTCTGTGTAATTTTTGATGTAATATTTAGACAATCGCGTCATAACCGTAGTTCGCTCGTTAATATTATAAACATAATTCTGTAATGATAAAATATTAATAATATTCAACGAAAGTAGTAAAATTACCGTTAAAATCTCAACAAAAATTTCTTCAATTCACTGAATAAAGTCGAAAGACAGACATTCAAAACCGTATCAAAATATTCCTCTGTGATATTGTAATACGAAATAGCGACAGCACGTTTTAAATATCAAGAAAATTTAAATAATCCTCTATATCTAGATGCTCCTGAATCACTTTCCATGAGCAGTAAGTTTAATTGAACTTTATTCATTCTTGTTATTTTTAATAAATCATGTAGTAATTAATTTTGTCCATAAATGGAAATACTAATTTCTTTTTTTATTAGTTTTTGAATTCAAATTTATTGCTTTTATATAACACTTTTAATGGAGCAAAGAATTGAAAAAAAAATTTGTCACGTAATTTTTTTTTTTAAATTAAGATTACTCAGTGTCGCACAATCTTTGAGTTTCTTAGAATAATTCATTTTTTTAAGGCAAAGTTTTTCACCAATTATCCTATAAATTAAGATTCTCTTTCATTTTGAATATAAACTTATAATAATAAATTTCTGTATTTATAAAAATATCTAACAGATGATGATAAGGAACTGAATGAATTGAAGGTAGAAGCCAGAGGAAAATAATTGATTTTTCTCAGAATGTATGTTCAAAAAAGTCTCAGTTACTAGGATGCACTATCAGAAGAAAAGAAGAAGGATGAAGTTAAATTTTTTTTAAGTAATGTCTATATGTTAATTGAGTCTAATTTATTTATTAAATAAATATTATTTTATATCAATGTGTAAAAAAAATCAAACTTTCATTAATTTTTTGTTTTTATTATTTATCATTATAATTATAAAAAAAAAAATTTTTTATCTTTTTTTGATCGAATATTGATCAAAATCAGACTAAAAATAATTGACAGAAAAAGTCGGATTTTGAACTAAATAAGAATAAAAACAGACTAAAAATGATTGAAAATAAGTCTGAAAATAGTCTAAATAAGGAATAGTAAGGGCAAAACTAGATTGAAATTTACATATTAATAAAATATAAATAAAAAATAAAATTTAATAATAATAACTTAGAATTTTTAGTTGATTAAAAACAGATCAAATTTTTCGACCCGGGTATACCCGTATGTCTGCTGCTTACTCGAGGAAAAAGTACATTGTATTGAAGTACAGGTATAGAACATTTGAGGTAATGATATTTTGAAACCATTAAATATTGGATACGCTGTTTATATGATATTATCTATTGACGAAAATATATGTATACTTTTACAAAGCACCCTAATAAATAACTTAAGTACTATATCTGTCTGGCGTCTATAGTGAACAATTGGTAACTAAGTTAGGATTAAAACGTTTATGATAATCCACTCCGTGAAAGAATGATTTCACAATACTTTGTACAAACGAATAAGCTGATAAAATTCCATAAGTATTTGTTGAATTTCAAAAAATTTTAGAGACGGTATTTATTGTTGAAAAAATTTGTTAGATTGAAAAAAAAAGTCGATCGAATATTCTGAGTACTTATCGTATGTGTTATAAGGGATGATGCATTTAATGCTTCATCTAAATGTTGCTACTCACTGCGCTGACCACTCACGTCACGTGAAGTCACCCCTATTGAAAAAGTTCAAAAAAAATATGTCAAAATATAAAAAGTCTATATTTTAAGTATGAAAAAAAAATATGTTTCTAATAGCGAACTTTTGGCCGATTTTTGTACTTATATGTTTTAAATATATTCACAATCTATCTTAGAATATATTCAACTTATATGTATGAAAATATAAAAAAAATATATTTAATAATGTATGTATAAAATTATAACAAAGATATCAGTATATGATGAAAAGAAAAAAAAAATGTAATATATATATTTTTACATTTTTATTCTCCTGATTGAAAAAAATGACTTTATTCAAGCTAGGTGTATATTCATATTTAAGTCCGCATTCAACTTATTTTAAATTATTTCGAATTGTGTCGAATCATTTCATATTATTTTTTTTTTTTAATCAGGAATATTTTTTTTTATGTATCCCAAGATATATTTTGAATATATTTATGTTTTTTAATACAGAGGGAATTTGTGAATTACATCAAATCCATAAATCGAGACTTTATCTTAGACTTAACCATAAAAAAAAAATTTTTTTCTGTTAAATTTTGAAAGTGGTCTCTCGTGCCGTGGATGAGCCATCTTGCACCGGTCTTCCCTACTATTTATTTCTATGCGTACACATATGTAGGCCCGCATCAAAAAACTTTATGCAAAAAAATATGATTTAAAATATATGGATGTTATAATGTGATATGTTGAATAATATATAAAATAGTATTTATAGTTTTGCCGCATTAATATATGATAATATATAGAAAAAAAATATATATTGCTGCAATATATTAATTATATATTTATCAATATAACTTTTTTTGTGTATGTTTAACATATGGAGCACTCCACGTCAAATCAATCAATTTTGAACCCGGCCACTTTAGATTTGGCTCAACATTTTTACTCTTTTTCTACCTCATCAAAAACGTTTCTCATAATTTTTTGAAATTTTTTTACTGAATCAATAAAAAAACAAAAAATTTTCAATAAAAATTGTTTTTTGTATTTTAAATAGCTATAACTTTTTCAAAATTTGACTCATGGTATCTTTTGATTAAAAATTTTTGTTGTTGAAAGTACTTTTCAAAAAAAAATACAAAAAAATTATTGCGACCTATCTTTTTTTTTTTCTTTTATAGATTTGTGAAAAAAATCAAAAATTTTTCGACTTACCATTTTTAATTTTTGTTTTTTTTTTTTATATAAAACTTTGGCATTTCCTGCAAATGCTCAAGTTTTTTCAGAGTGATTTTTTTTTTTTTATTTTTTTTTTTTTTTTTCCAAAAAATACAAAAAAATTATTCAGAACGTTCTTCTATTTTTTGACTTGATTTAAAAATAAAAAAAAATTCAAATTTTTTCGACGACTACTATCTAAAATTATTGTTTTCATTTTTTTTTTTTTTTTGAAATTTAGAAGTTATCTGAGCACTTTCAAAAATTGCCAGAATGGTGTTATAAGAAATAATGCTAGTTTTCAAATTTTTTTTTTATTTGGAAAAAAAAATCTACTTCGAAAAAATATTACTTTGAAATAATTTGAGGATTTGCAGTAAATGTCAAGGTTTTACATAACAAAAAAAAATCAGAAATGGTAGATATTGAAAAATTTTTGATTTTTTCCGAAAATCTAAAAAAAAAAAACAAAGAAGATAGGTTACAATAATTTTTTCGTTTTTTTTTTTCGAAATGTAAATTTGAAAATAAAAATACTGAGAAAAAAGATCCCAATCAGTCAAATTTTGAAGAAATTATAGCTATTTAAAATAAAAAAAGCAATTTTTATCAAAAATTTATAATTTTTTTATTGGTTCAGTGAAGAAATTTCAAAAAATTATAAGAAACGTTTTTGATGGGGTAAAAAGACCAGAATTTTTTAGAATCCAATAAAAACTTATGGAATTCCATCAACGCATTTGTTGTACAGAATATTCTAAAATCATTCTTTCACAAAATGGATATTCATAAACGTTTTAATCCTGACTTAGTTACCAATTGTTCACTATAGACGCCAGACAGAGATAGTACTTAAGTTATCTATCAGGGTAATTTGTATAAGTATAGATGTGTTTTGGTCAAAGGTGATATATAAATAATGTACCCAATATTAAATGGTTTCAAAATGTCATTACCTCTAATGTTCTATACCTGTACCTAAATAAAATGTACTTTTTCCTAGAGAAAGCAGCAGACATACATAGGTATAGTTATGTCACCGGATAATCCCGTTTATTATCTGCACAAATTCTTAGTATTAATATTTAAATAGGTCTAAATGAGAAGGTAACGAAAGGTGTGAAGTATTCATTGATCCTTATTACAGAGAGCTAACTACTAATGTTTAGCTGCAAATGTCCCATTAGAACCAAAATCCCCTCCCTGAAGTATTGCAGTCTACTTAAACGTCGGTCATTAAAATTTTAACATCATTCAGTTTCAAACTCGAACCAAGTTGTTTCTGAATATAACCAAAATCTCAAACTCCAAGTTTTTGTTATCGTAACGATCATTCAAGTTCATATAAAATCATCATGGGTGACGTCAAGTGTATATCTTCAAGTCCACAATCTGCTTCCAAACGGTCCGCCGATATATTTGATATTGAGCATGATGCTCAATACAAAAAAATCAAAATCGACGAATCCAGTGAAGTGACTCCGTCCAACACGTTTTTGCCGACATGTGAAATCGACGGCAATCTCACTTTTCGTCCAGTGAACATTGAACGGGTTCAAACGACCATTACCGTCAACATAAAGACGAAAATGGTGCCCAGGAAGAAGGTGGTCCCGGTGCCTGAACCAGTCGTGGAGAAGGAGGTGGAACTGATCAAGGTTCCTAAGCGTGTGAAGCCAAATCTTCAGCGGACTACATTGTGGGTGATGCCGCCAGTTTCAAAAAGCCACGAGAAGTCTGGGCTCTGTTCCATCATGTAAAGTAACCCCATGCACTCATATAGTGCTAATTTGTAAATATGTTATATATTTTTTTTTTACTAATGGTGATCATGTACATATTTAAAAATTCTCATTAAGTAACGTGAAATAAGGACACATATTCGTGCAATTATTTTTTTTTTTTAATTTCTTGCTCATGTTTTTTCATTATTGAAATAATTTTTATACATTTCTTGACGTTTTTTTTTTTTTTTGTAAATAAATAATGAAAGTGAGCATTTTTTTAAAATTATTATATTCATTAGTATATTAGCAATAAATATAAGTATAATGTTAATTTTTTTTATTACATATATTTTTTTTTTTTCAATTTTGTATATAATTTTTCGTAAAAATTTTGTATATAATTTTTCGTAAAAATTTTTTCTATTTTTTAATAAAAATTTATTTGTTCTAAAAAAATTTTTTTAATTTAAAAATAGTTTTAAGATTCCTTAAATCCCATTGCTTTCAAATAATATTAATTAGTCTCTTTAAGAATAATAATTTTAGTTAAATTTATTATTTAATTTTAATTAGTTTTAATTAATATTAATTTATTTTTAAATAATTTTAATTAGTTTTAATAAATAAAAATTTATTCTTGAATAATTTTAATTTACTACATTTAAGTTACTATTTATTTATTAAGATCAAGACTGAATACCGTCGAAAATTGGGGTTGAAGGTAATTATACAATACTTATATTTATTTAATTTTACAGTATATTTAGGAGGGCAAAATAGGGTACCTTCAAAATTTTATTTAAAAAAAAATTTTTATTCTAAATGGTTTTTTAACATTCGAAAATAACTTTTGTGAATATAATTAACCGTTATTTAAAATTTTTGTTTTTGTTAAACTTTTTTAAAAATCAATTGTCAGAAAAAAATTTGACCGGGTGTAGATTTTTTTTAAAGAATCTCGTGATTATTCAATGAACAAAATCAATAAGTTCGCGAGTTAATAATTGATTTGTCTAATTAAATTTTTATAATATTTATTAAAACAAACAAAATATTCTAAAGTAAATTTTTGAGTAGAAATTTTAATAAACAGTTAAATTTAAATTATATATAATATACAAAAAAAAATGACTTTTTGGCGCAAAAAAAATTTTCTACTATAAAATGAAAAAAAAAAAAAAAAAAAAAAATATTTTAGGACTCGAAAAATTGTTCCGCGCCAAGAAATATTCTCTCGCCGCGAAAAATTTTTTCTTGGCTAAAGAAAACTTTTTCTCGCGCCAGGGAAATTTTGATTTAAAATTTTGAATGCATAAAATGTCTTAGGACAAATAGAACTTATTTACGCCAAAAAATCATTTCTTTCTGTGTAATTTTTGATGTAATATTTAGACAATCGCGTCATAACCGTAGTTCGCTCGTTAATATTATAAACATAATTCTGTAATGATAAAATATATATATTACATTTTTTTTTTCTTTTCATCATATACTGATATCTTCGTTATAATTTTATACATACATTATTAAATATATTTTTTTTATATTTTCATACATATAAGTTGAATATATTCTAAGATAGATTGTGAATATATTTAAAACATATAAGTACAAAAATCGGCCAAAAGTTCGCTATTAGAAACATATTTTTTTTTCATACTTAAAATATAGACTTTTTATATTTTGACATATTTTTTTTCAACTTTTCCAATAGGGGTGACTTCACGTAACGTGAGTGGTCAGCGCAGTGAGTAGCAACATTTAGATGAATCATTAAATGCATCATCCCTTATAACACATACGATAAGTACTCAGAATATTCGATCGACTTTTTTTTCAATCTAACAAATTTTTTCAACAATAAATACCGTCTCTAAAATTTTTTGAAATTCAACAAATACTTATGGAATTTTATCAGCTTATTCGTTTGTACAAAGTATTGTGAAATCATTCTTTCACGGAGTGGATTATCATAAACGTTTTAATTCTAACTTAGTTACCAATTGTTCACTATAGACGCCAGACAGATATAGTACTTAAGTTATTTATTAGGGTGCTTTGTAAAAGTATACATATATTTTCGTCAATAGATAATATCATATAAACAACGTATCCAATATTTAATGGTTTCAAAATATCATTACCTCAAATGTTCTATACCTGTACTTCAATACAATGTACTTTTTCCTCGAGTAAGCAGCAGACATACGGGTATACCCGGGTCGAAAAATTTGATCTGTTTTTGATCAACTAAAAATTCTAAGTTATTATTATTAAATTTTATTTTTTATTTATATTTTATTAATATGTAAATTTCAATCTAGTTTTGCCCTTACTATTCCTTGTTTAGACTATTTTCAGACTTATTTTCAATCATTTTTAGTCTGTTTTTATTCTTATTTAGTTCAAAATCCGACTTTTTCTGTCAATTATTTTTAGTCTGATTTTGATCAATATTCGATCAAAAAAAGATAAAAAAATTTTTTTTTTATAATTATAATGATAAATAATAAAAAACAAAAAATTAATGAAAGTTTGATTTTTTTTACACATTGATATAAAATAATATTTATTTAATAAATAAATTAGACTCAATTAACATATAGACATTACTTAAAAAAAATTTAACTTCATCCTTCTTCTTTTCTTCTGATAGTGCATCCTAGTAACTGAGACTTTTTTGAACATACATTCTGAGAAAAATCAATTATTTTCCTCTGGCTTCTACCTTCAATTCATTCAGTTCCTTATCATCATCTGTTAGATATTTTTATAAATACAGAAATTTATTATTATAAGTTTATATTCAAAATGAAAGAGAATCTTAATTTATAGGATAATTGGTGAAAAACTTTGCCTTAAAAAAATGAATTATTCTAAGAAACTCAAAGATTGTGCGACACTGAGTAATCTTAATTTAAAAAAAAAAATTACGTGACAAATTTTTTTTTCAATTCTTTGCTCCATTAAAAGTGTTATATAAAAGCAATAAATTTGAATTCAAAAACTAATAAAAAAAGAAATTAGTATTTCCATTTATGGACAAAATTAATTACTACATGATTTATTAAAAATAACAAGAATGAATAAAGTTCAATTAAACTTACTGCTCATGGAAAGTGATTCAGGAGCATCTAGATATAGAGGATTATTTAAATTTTCTTGATATTTAAAACGTGCTGTCGCTATTTCGTATTACAATATCACAGAGGAATATTTTGATACGGTTTTGAATGTCTGTCTTTCGACTTTATTCAGTGAATTGAAGAAATTTTTGTTGAGATTTTAACGGTAATTTTACTACTTTCGTTGAATATTATTAATATTTTATCATTACAGAATTATGTTTATAATATTAACGAGCGAACTACGGTTATGACGCGATTGTCTAAATATTACATCAAAAATTACACAGAAAGAAATGATTTTTTGGCGTAAATAAGTTCTATTTGTCCTAAGACATTTTATGCATTAAAAATTTTAAATCAAAATTTCCCTGGCGCGAGAAAAAGTTTTCTTTAGCCAAGAAAAAATTTTTCGCGGCGAGAGAATATTTCTTGGCGCGAAACAATTTTTCGAGTCGTAAAATATTTTTTTTTTTTTTTTTTTTTTTTTTTTTTTTCATTTTATAGTAGAAAATTTTTTTTGCGCCAAAAAATCATTTTTTTTTGTATATTATATATAATTTAAATTTAACTGTTCATTAAAATTTCTACTCAAAAATTTACTCTAGAATATTTTGTTTGTTTTAATAAATATTATAAAAATTTAATTAGACAAATCAATTATTAACTCGCGAACTTATTGATTTTGTTCATTGAATAATCACAAGATTCTTTAAAAAAAATCTATACCCGGTCAAATTTTTTTCTGACAATTGATTTTTAAAAAAGTTTAACAAAAAAAAAAATTTTAAATAACGCTTAATTATATTTACAAAAGTTAATTTTGAATGTTAAAAAACCATTTAGAATAAAATTTTTTTTTTAAATAAAATTTTGAAGGTACCCCATTTTGCCCTCCTAAATATACTGTAAAATTAAATAAATATAAGTATTGTATAATTACCTTCAACCCCAATTTTCGACGGTATTCAGTCTTGATCTTAATAAATAAATAGTAACTTAAATGTAGTAAATTAAAATTATTTAAAAATAAATTTTTATTTATTAAAACTAATTAAAATTATTTAAAAATAAATTAATATTAATTAAAACTAATTAAAATTAAATAATAAATTTAACTAAAATTATTATTCTTAAAGAGACTAATTAATATTATTTGAAAGCAATGGGATTTAAGGAATCTTAAAACTATTTTTAAATTAAAAAAATTTTTTTAGAACAAATAAATTTTTATTAAAAAATAGAAAAAATTTTTACGAAAAATTATATACAAAATTGAAAAAAAAAAAATATATATATATAATGAAAAAAAATTAACATTATACTTATATTTATTGCTAATATACTAATGAATATAATAATTTTAAAAAAATGCTCACTTTCATTATTTATTTACAAAAAAAAAAAAACGTCAAGAAATCTATAAAAATTATTTCAATAATGAAAAAACATGAGCAAGAAATAAAAAAAAATAATAATTGCACGTATATGTGTCCTTATTTTACGTTACTTAATGAGAATTTTTAAATATATACATGATCACCATTAGTAAAAAAAAAATATATAACATATTTACAAATTAGCACTATATGAGTGCATGGGGTTCCTTTACATGATGGAACAGAGCCCAGACTTCTCGTGGCTTTTTGAAACTGGCGGCATCACCCACAATGTAGTCCGCTGAAGATTTGGCTTCACACGCTTAGGAACCTTGATCAGTTCCACCTCCTTCTCCACGACTGGTTCAGGCACCGGGACCACCTTCTTCCTGGGCACCATTTTCGTCTTTATGTTGACGGTAATGGTCGTTTTAACCCGTTCAATGTTCACTGGACGAAAAGTGAGATTGCCGTCGATTTCACATGTCGGCAAAAACGTGTTGGACGGAGTCACTTCACTGGATTCGTCGATTTTGATTTTTTTGTATTGAGCATCATGCTCAATATCAAAAATATCGGCGGACCGTTTGGAAGCAGATTGTGGACTTGAAGATATACACTTGACGTCACCCATGATGATTTTATATAAACTTGAATGATCGTTACGATAACAAAAACTTGGAGTTTGAGATTTTGGTTATATTCAGAAACAACTTGGTTCGAGTTTGAAACTGAATGATGTTAAAATTTTAAGGACCGATGTTTAAGTAGACTGCAATACTTCGGGGAGGGGATTTTGGTTCTAACGGGACATTTGCAGCTAAACATCAGTAGTTAGCTCTCTGTAATAAGGATCAATGGATACTTCACACCTTTCGTTACCTTCTCATTTAGACCTATTTAAATATTAATCCTAAGAATTTGTGCAGATAATAAACGGGATTATCCGGTGACATAATTATACCTGTGTATGTCTGCTGCTTTCTCTATGAAAAAGTACATTTTATTTAGGTACAGGTATAGAACATTAGAGGTAATGACATTTTGAAACCATTTAATATTGGGTACATTATTTATATATCACCTTTGACCAAAACACATCTATACTTATACAAATTACCCTGATAGATAACTTAAGTACTATCTCTGTCTGGCGTCTATAGTGAACAATTGGTAACTAAGTCAGGATTAAAACGTTTATGAATATCCATTTTGTGAAAGAATAATTTTAGAATATTCTGTACAACAAATGCGTTGATGGAATTCCATAAGTTTTTATTGGATTCTAAAAAATTCTGGTCTTTTTACCCCATCAAAAACGTTTCTTATAATGTTTTGAAATTTCTTCACTGAACCAATAAAAAAATTATAAATTTTTGATAAAAATTGCTTTTTTTATTTTAAATAGCTATAATTTTTTCAAAATTTGACCGATTGGGATCTTTTTTCTCACTATTTTTATTTTCAAATTTACATTTCGAAAAAAAAAAAAACGAAAAAATTATTGTAACCTATCTTCTTTGTATTTTTTTTTAGATTTTCGGAAAAAATCAAAAATTTTTCAATATTTACCTCTGTTCTGATTTTTTTTTGTTATGTAAAACCTTGACATTTACTGCAAATCCCCAAATTATTTCAAAGTAATATTTTTTCGAAGTAGATTTTTTTTTTCCAAATAAAAAAAAATTTTGAAAACTAGCAATATTTCTTATAACACCATTCTGGCAATTTTTGAAAGTGCTCAGATAACTTCTAAATTTCAAAAAAAAAAAAAAAATGAAAACAATAATTTTAGATAGTAGTCGTCGAAAAAATTTGAATTTTTTTTTTTTTTAAATCAAGTCAAAAAATAGAAGAACGTTCTGAATAATTTTTTTGTATTTTTTGGAAAAAAAAAAAAAAAAATCAAAAAAAAAAAAAATCACTCTGAAAAAACTTGAGCATTTGCAGGAAATGCCATGTTACGTTCTGAGGTAATTAAGTAAATTTTAATAAGGTTTTATTATAAAAGACAAAACCTATGAGCAGCCGTTTCGGTAATCTCGTTCTTGGCTTCCTTATCTCGCGAGCTCTCATAATGAAGGATTGTTTAATTCAGCCACCTGGCCATGGTCGGTTATTCTCAGAATCGGAATATTATAACAACCGCATTCTTCAGTTGCGTTCTTTTACCCGCAGTGAGTCATCATCAGCCACCCTATGTTTACCGAGATTTACCAGTACTCGTCCTTTTATTTTTTTTATTATTAAAATTCAACTTGGTATAGTCTTTTTCCTTACTCTATGACTTTTTGTTCTGGTTATAGATAACAGCTACTCCGTGTTTTAAAGTTGATGCGTATAAATTATAATATTACCGCTGTATCTATTCTCTAAAAATTTTAACAAGAGGCAGCTGTGTAAACTTAAACACAAAGCCGAGATTACAATAAAATTTCTTATAAATCACGATGTCCAAGGTGGCCATTGTTACCAGCTCCCGCAGCCGCGAGTCATGCCTTATCGATAACTCCTTATCCCCCTGGCCTAGTTACACATCTTATTCTACATACACTTCCCCTACCCTGCTTGGAACAAAGGAAATCTCACCTATTATTTCTCCACCTTCTCGTTACCCCATCTTGTGATATCTCATCCCACCTCCTCCAAATTTCTATCATGTACAATTTCGGGGCCCACCTACTTCTCTCCTCCTTGTAAATTGTATCTCTCTTTAGTCTAAATGAACTATGTATCTATCTCCCTTATCAAGGGGCCAGGTTTTCCACCCACTCACAACCAAGTTGAGATATATTGGTTCCCTTCAAAAATGGGACCACCCATGCCCCTGTTTCTGACTCAAAAAAAAGAACTTAATGCCCCCAGTTGATCATAATATTCTCCCAGTAATTACTCAGTTCGAGGGTATATAAAGACCCATCGGTTACCACGCGAGTAGTCGCCGTATTCCATATTTTATTTTTTTCTTCTCAGAGTAATCTGCAACTTAGAAATTCTGAACAACGCTCCAGAAGTATAACTCGTTCGTCTACATAAATCAGTTAAACCAATTTTCAACCCATTAACCCGTCATTGGAGCCAATGTTTGTTCGATTTTCGTGAACTTTCTCGATCGATTCGGGAGTCATTAAATTACTAGGCAATTTCTTGAACAGTTTCATTTTTTCTTATTTAATTTTTTTATTATCTTGAACCTCGGTTGTGCGGGACATCTAAGTCAGATTCGGTGACTCATACTAAATTCTAACCTCGTTATTTCGGCCTGGTTACCATCCGAAGGTTCGACTATCGACAATCTTTCATTCGAGAGTAGTTCTAAAATTAAATAAGGGTAAGGTGATTAGTGAACTTGCAAAAGAAGCAACCACACCAGCAGAACGTAGAACGCCTACAATCTACTCGCCGCCACGCCGCAGCAGCGAAAACCGGGAGCATCCGAGTGTATTGTCCAGCCACCACTGATCATTGTGATCGTCATCAAATTGTACATCTTCAACCTAATTATCAATAAACCAGCAAAGTAGTAAGTCCTGACATTTTTATTACTAATCTTAAGAACATACACTCTCCTCCTATCCATATCCATGCTCGGCACCAAATAACGTGGTCCCCGTTACCCGAGTAAAGGACTTCGGTGTCTTGACTCAAAATAAGGGACTGAATTCTATGTTATGTCATTTCGGACGTAACAGCCAAAGTTTTATATAAAAAAAAAAATCAAAAATTAAAAATGGTAAGTCGAAAAATTTTTGATTTTTTCCACAAATCTATAAAAGAAAAAAAAGAAGATAGGTCGCAATAATTTTTTTGTATTTTTTTTCGAAAAGTACATTCAACAACAAAAATTTTTAATCAAAAGATAACATCAGTCAAATTTTGAAAAAATTATAGCTATTTAAAATACAAAAAACAATTTTTATTAAAAATTTTTTGTTTTTTTATTGATTCAGTAAAAAAATTTCAAAAAATTATGAGAAACGTTTTTGATGAGGTAGAAAAAGAGTAAAAATGTTGAGCCAAATCTAAAGTGGCCGGGTTCAAAAGTGATTGATTTGACGTGGAGTGCTCCATATGTTAAACATACACAAAAAAAGTTATATTGATAAATATATAATTAATATATTGCAGCAATATATATTTTTTTTCTATATATTATCATATATTAATGCGGCAAAACTATAAATACTATTTTATATATTATTCAACATATCACATTATAACATCCATATATTTTAAATCATATTTTTTTGCATAAAGTTTTTTGATGCGGGCCTACATATGTGTACGCATAGAAATAAATAGTAGGGAAGACCGGTGCAAGTTGGCTCATCCACGGCACGAGAGACCACTTTCAAAATTTAACAGAAAAAAATTTTTTTTTTATGGTTAAGTCTAAGATAAAGTCTCGATTTATGGATTTGATGTAATTCACAAATTCCCTCTGTATTAAAAAACATAAATATATTCAAAATATATCTTGGGATACATAAAAAAAAATATTCCTGATCAAAAAAAAAAATGATATGAAATGATTCGACACAATTCGAAATAATTTAAAATAAGTTGAATGCGGACTTAAATATAAATATACACCTAGCTTGAATAAAGTCATTTTTTTCAATCAGGAGAATAAAAATGTAAAAATATATATATTACATTTTTTTTTCTTTTCATCATATACTGATATCTTTGTTATAATTTTATACATACATTATTAAATATATTTTTTTTATATTTTCATACATATAAGTTGAATATATTCTAAGATAGATTGTGAATATATTTAAAACATATAAGTACAAAAATCGGCCAAAAGTTCGCTATTAGAAACATATTTTTTTTTCATACTTAAAATATAGACTTTTTATATTTTGACATATTTTTTTTGAACTTTTTCAATAGGGGTGACTTCACGTGACGTGAGTGGTCAGCGCAGTGAGTAGCAACATTTAGATGAAGCATTAAATGCATCATCCCTTATAACACATACGATAAGTACTCAGAATATTCGATCGACTTTTTTTTTCAATCTAACAAATTTTTTCAACAATAAATACCGTCTCTAAAATTTTTTGAAATTCAACAAATACTTATGGAATTTTATCAGCTTATTCGTTTGTACAAAGTATTGTGAAATCATTCTTTCACGGAGTGGATTATCATAAACGTTTTAATCCTAACTTAGTTACCAATTGTTCACTATAGACGCCAGACAGATATAGTACTTAAGTTATTTATTAGGGTGCTTTGTAAAAGTATACATATATTTTCGTCAATAGATAATATCATATAAACAACGTATCCAATATTTAATGGTTTCAAAATATCATTACCTCAAATGTTCTATACCTGTACTTCAATACAATGTACTTTTTCCTCGAGTAAGCAGCAGACATACGGGTATACCCGGGTCGAAAAATTTGATCTGTTTTTAATCAACTAAAAATTCTAAGTTATTATTATTAAATTTTATTTTTTATTTATATTTTATTAATATGTAAATTTCAATCTAGTTTTGCCCTTACTATTCCTTATTTAGACTATTTTCAGACTTATTTTCAATCATTTTTAGTCTGTTTTTATTCTTATTTAGTTCAAAATCCGACTTTTTCTGTCAATTATTTTTAGTCTGATTTTGATCAATATTCGATCAAAAAAAGATAAAAAATTTTTTTTTTTATAATTATAATGATAAATAATAAAAACAAAAAATTAATGAAAGTTTGATTTTTTTTACACATTGATATAAAATAATATTTATTTAATAAATAAATTAGACTCAATTAACATATAGACATTACTTAAAAAAAATTTAACTTCATCCTTCTTCTTTTCTTCTGATAGTGCATCCTAGTAACTGAGACTTTTTTGAACATACATTCTGAGAAAAATCAATTATTTTCCTCTGGCTTCTACCTTCAATTCATTCAGTTCCTTATCATCATCTGTTAGATATTTTTATAAATACAGAAATTTATTATCATAAGTCTATATTCAAAATGAAAGAGAATCTTAATTTATAGGATAATTGGTGAAAAACTTTGCCTTAAAAAAATGAATTATTCTAAGAAACTCAAAGATTGTGCGACACTGAGTAATCTTAATTTAAAAAAAAAAATTACGTGACAAATTTTTTTTTCAATTCTTTGCTCCATTAAAAGTGTTATATAAAAGCAATAAATTTGAATTCAAAAACTAATAAAAAAAGAAATTAGTATTTCCATTTATGGACAAAATTAATTACTACATGATTTATTAAAAATAACAAGAATGAATAAAGTTCAATTAAACTTACTGCTCATGGAAAGTGATTCGGGAGCATCTAGATATAGAGGATTATTTAAATTTTCTTGATATTTAAAATGTGCTGTCGCTATTTCGTATTACAATATCACAGAGGAATATTTTGATACGGTTTTGAATGTCTAAATATTTTTCGACTATATTCAGTGAATTGAAGAAATTTTTGTTGAGATTTTAACGGCAATTTTACTACTTTCGTTAAATATTATTAATATTCTATCAAGACAACTAAAAAATATAGCTCTCAAATAATCATTAACTGCCGACATTTTTAAACAAAAGACACTAAGTAAATAGTAAACAAAAAAAAAATTCATTCTAAATCTTAGAATACTTTTTATAAATTTTTCCTAGACATAAATGAAATTATTATAAGTCCACGATTTAATCTAGTTTTGTCCCTGCACAATTTCAGAACTAAAATTTTTCTAAGTTCTAGAATTAATTTAATTTCGTCCTTCTGTATCACAATTGTTTTTTAAAAGAGCAGATCAAAAACAGCTTAAAATTTTTATAAAAGATCAAAAACAGATCAACTAGTTCAAATACAGACCAATTAGTCCAAATGCATGTTAGACTAAAATCAGACCAAATATTTCGACCCAAGTAATTATATCTCCAAATAGTCCTTTTTCTTATCTGCACAAATTCTTAGTATTAATATTTAAATAGGTCTAAATGGAAAGGTAATGAATGATGTAAAGTATTTCACTGACCCTTATTATTAAAAGCTATTTACTGATGTTTTTAAATTACATAAGATAATTCAAAATTATAACTAAATATTCTTTATTATAGCTGTATACACGGAGAAAAAATTATAGTTACTGTTCCTAGGACGTTTATGAAATATCATCCCATACCGTTATGGTAATGATTACTTGGGATTATGGGATATAGACCCATACTTTCTGGGAAGGTTTCCATAAATATGGTAACAATTTCTATCATTATGGTAACAGTTCCCATATCGCATGTGAAAAAAGCATGGTAATGATTACCATACTCATAGGAATAGTTCCCATAAGCAAATAGAAACCAATCCTATAACTACATTGTAACGGTTCCTAAGCGTATGTGGTAATAGTTACCATAATATTATGGGAATGGTTACCATAATATTAAGAAATTATAATAATTTTTTTTTTGTAATAAGCGTTGTTTTTGTATATTTTATCTTTTTGTCAAACTATATTACAATAAAATATTATTTTTGGTCAGATTAAAATTAATTTGTAAATAATAATAATAATAATAATAATAATAATAATAATAATAATAATAATAATAATAATAATAATAATAATAATAATAATAATAATAATAATAATAATAATAATAATAATAATAATAATAATAATAATAATAATAATAATAATAATAATAATAATAATAATAATAATAATAATAATAATAATAATAATAATAATAATAATAATAATAATAATAATAATAATAATAATAATAATAATAATAATAATAATAATAATAATAATAATAATAATAATAATAATAATAATAATAATAATAATAATAATAATAATAATAATAATAATAATAATAATAATAATAATAATAATAATAATAATAATAATAATAATAATAATAATAATAATAATAATAATAATAATAATAATAATAATAATAATAATAATAATAATAATAATAATAATAATAATAATAATAATAATAATAATAATAATAATAATAATAATAATAATAATAATAATAATAATAATAATAATAATAATAATAATAATAATAATAATAATAATAATAATAATAATAATAATAATAATAATAATAATAATAATAATAATAATAATAATAATAATAATAATAATAATAATAATAATAATAATAATAATAATAATAATAATAATAATAATAATAATAATAATAATAATAACGCCCGCGGTGCATGTTGTGCGGCCAGCGGGGGTCTTATTTACCCCGTGGCGCATCGTGGGCAATGTAGGCTGGCCTCCCATCTGCTGGCCTACCAATCGCACAACAAACTTTACGTTGGGTTAACTCCCCAACGTAAAGTAATACTGAGTTCAAGACAATACTGAACCAGGAAGTGCTCCCCACAACCTGCCCTTCTCGGATGAGGGCAACCCACTAGCTGGGCGGAGTACCGAGATTCCGAACGATGACGACCTTGGCGAACAACGGACTGCATTTAGGTGGACGGAGGAATTACGAGCCGATCTCTTGATGTGCTATAATAACAGTGAACCCGAGCGGAGAGGCTACATGGCGAGGATGCATGCTCTCTGGAGCAATATGCATCCTAACTACAGCCATCTGTCACAACAACATCTCCGAGACTATGCCTCTCATCTCCGGCGAACACGGAGATCACTGTTAATGAACAGACGATTATCTCATCGTCTGTCTTTTCCAGCACAGTTACATCAAGAGAGACGCCGTTCTCGCCGTTCTTCTGAAGACGCTGACAATGATTTTGAAAGGCGACAAGTATGTATCTCAAAGAAGATACACTACCCAAAACAGCTACTTGACACGGTAAACCAAGAACTATCTGCCCGGATTCAGGAAGACTCTATTTTGCTCACCATCAATCAAGCTGTCTATGATGCTGCTTCCTCACTCTTACCTCCAGCGAGGAGAAATATTTCTTCTCCTGAGGCAAAGATAAGAGGGCGCATTGGGCAGCTGTCACTAAAGATTGATGATCTCCGGAAACATGTCTCCCGCATTCAGTGTGTGATTGAGTATGTAAATGCACGTAAAGCATTTACATCCAAAGTCCGCCGCATTGCGGCTGGACTACGCTATCAGCATCACACACTGAATAAGGAGAATCTTCTTAATATCAAAGAAGGTTCCCTTAACAGGTTGCGGGCTCTAGTGACTGCTAAAAAGTCACTAGAGAAAAAGCTGAAGCGGCTTACCGATAACTCTTTGTTTCGGTTAAGTCCTTCACGCTTTCTGACACCTAAGACATCTGTTTCTGGCGATTCCCCATCCATCGAGCAAGTAGAAGCTTTCTGGTCCGAGTTGTATGGTGATCAACCGAACGTGAATCGTGACACTCCAGCTCTCAACGACTTCGAAGCATTTTGTCGACAACATCGCAACGACAATGCTGATGAAGAGAGCCCCGAAGTCAGCGTGGAAGAAGTTCGTTCAGCTCTGAACAATGGTAAGAACTGGGCTGCTCCGGGTCCAGATGGCATTAACCTATTTTGGTGGAAGAAATTACCTTCTACCCATAGTCATCTAGCCCGGATTTTTACAGCGTTCATCAGAGGTAATGAACCAATTCCATGCTGGCTTGTAGAAGGGCGAACCGTGCTCATCCCAAAGAAAGGAGACTTGTCTGACCCGAAAAACTACAGGCCTATCACCTGTTTGAATGCGGTTTATAAGATTTTCACCAAAATCTTGAATAATCGCATTCTGCAGGAGATAGACCCTGTATGGCAGCAGATATACGAACAACGTGGCAGTAAAAGAGGCCTGTCAGGTTGCAAAGAGAATCTGTTAGTGGATCGTTGTGTCATTCAAGACGCGATCTGCTATCAGCGCAACCTGTTAATGGCCTGGATTGACTACCGCAAGGCATTTGACTCAACATCTCATGAGCTTATTCTCTTTTTGCTCAAATGCCTTGGGGTCAATCGCGATACAGTGGGATGCATTCGGCGTACGATGCAGCTTTGGCGAACACGGTTCCACATTTCATGTGGCAACGACAAACGTGTAACCGAAGCTGTACAGTACAAACGAGGAGTCTTTCAGGGAGATTCTCTGAGCCCTCTGCTGTTTTGTATCTCACTGCTGCCAATATCTGTTGCGCTACGCCGCACCCGTGGATACTCAGTGGGTCCATCAAATGATCGAAAGTATTCGATCACCCACTTACTCTACATGGATGATCTGAAGGTGTATGCTTCTGATGAGGAACACCTTCAGACAGCCTTGAATATTGTAGGGGAGTATACCCGGGATGTTGGCATGGCTTTTGGGTTGGACAAGTGCGCGGTCGTTAATCTGGTGAAGGGTAAGTGTTCTGATGTGCGTGAGGATATCGAGTTAGTAGATGGGAGCGTCATTGACCATCTTGACGCCGGAGAGTCGTACAAATATCTAGGGATTGACGGGAGTCCTATGCAGGACGCCTCGAAAATCAAAACGACTCTCTGCAGCGAGTATGTGCGGAGACTCCGGAAAATCTGGTCATCAGAACTTTCCGGGAAAAACAAAGTCTCTGCAACAAACATGCTTGCTGTCCCGGTACTCCTCTACTCTTTCGGTGTTCTGAAATGGGCCCGAAAAGAACTCAGAGATCTCGATATCAAGACACGCAAAGTCATGAATATGAATCGGAGCATGCACCCTAAATCCTCCATCACCAGATTATACCTTTCCCGGCACATCGGAGGGAGAGGTTTACAGAGCTTGGAGTGTCTACACGATCGTTTGGTTTTGGGTATAACATACGAGGTTGTCAATTTCACTGCAGATGAAAACGACTTCCTTATGCAAATTGTTCATAGTCATGAGAATAGGCATAAGGGAACGTTTTTATATAAGGCAGCAATCTACGCGGCAAAATCCCTCGGTCTTGGAAGAGTAAACCCTCTTATCGAACTCCCTAAGGAGGAATTTAAGAGGGTCATCAGCAATGCTGAGCAACAAAAACTGCTCAGCACACATATGGACAAGTCCATGCACAGCGTGTTCTTTAAACACGTGCGTGAACATGGCTTGTCCGAGCAGCTGACGTTTTCCTTCCTCAGGTCAGCTGGCCTGATGTCTGAGACCGAAGGATATATTTTTGCCTGCCAAGATAGTGTTATCAATACTCTTGAATACCGTGCTAAAGTGCTCCAGATGCAGCTACCCGACACTTTGTGTAGGGTGTGTAAGCAACATCCTGAGACGCTTATGCATCTGTTGTCAGCATGTCCTGTGCTGGCAAGAAATGCATATGTCCAGCGTCACAATGCTGCTCTGCGAGTACTTTACTACCACCTAAGACATACTCACGGTATCGATAAAACACCAGTGCTGCCTTATCTGCCAGGAGATATTCCGCAAGTTGTTGAGAATGACCGTTGCCGTATTTATTGGAACGTGCCATTCGCAACAACGCGGAAAATCGATCACAATAAACCTGATATTGTGCTCTTTGATAAAACCGCTCGTGACATTTATGTTATCGAGTTCTCAGCACCTGCTGAGTATAACATCACGGTTAAAGAAGAGCACAAACACGAAATATATCAGGATCTCCTGTTTGAAATTGGCAAACTCTACCCAGGCTACCGTGTCAAGCTTGTCGTGCTTATTGTTGGCGTCCTAGGAGGGATGAAACAGACTTTTGTGTCTGCATTGGCTAAAATCCCAACTTGTTCTCCGCAAGTTGAGTTTTTGGCATCGCGGATGCAAAAGGCTGTTATTCTCGGATCCCTCCGTCTCCTACGGCAACGAAACTTGGCCTGCTGCGCATGCTGATCATCTTGTTGATGAAGCATCGCAGCAGTAATGATTTGGCGCTCAGGTGAGGCCCTCGGTAGAGTCGGACTACCGGGATAACCCCCTGAGCATTTAACTAAAAAAAAAGAAATAATAATAATAATAATAATAATAATAATAATAATAATAATAATAATAATAATAATAATAATAATAATAATAATAATAATAATAATAATAATAATAATAATAATAATAATAATAATAATAATAATAATAATAATAATAATAATAATAATAATAATAATAATAATAATAATAATAATAATAATAATAATAATAATAATAATAATAATAATAATAATAATAATAATAATAATAATAATAATAATAATAATAATAATAATAATAATAATAATAATAATAATAATAATAATAATAATAATAATAATAATAATAATAATAATAATAATAATAATAATAATAATAATAATAATAATAATAATAATAATAATAATAATAATAATAATAATAATAATAATAATAATAATAATAATAATAATAATAATAATAATAATAATAATAATAATAATAATAATAATAATAATAATAATAATAATAATAATAATAATAATAATAATAATAATAATAATAATAATAATAATAATAATAATAATAATAATAATAATAATAATAATAATAATAATAATAATAATAATAATAATAATAATAATAATAATAATAATAATAATAATAATAATAATAATAATAATAATAATAATAATAATAATAATAATAATAATAATAATAATAATAATAATAATAATAATAATAATAATAATAATAATAATAATAATAATAATAATAATAATAATAATAATAATAATAATAATAATAATAATAATAATAATAATAATAATAATAATAATAATAATAATAATAATAATAATAATAATAATAATAATAATAATAATAATAATAATAATAATAATAATAATAATAATAATAATAATAATAATAATAATAATAATAATAATAATAATAATAATAATAATAATAATAATAATAATAATAATAATAATAATAATAATAATAATAATAATAATAATAATAATAATAATAATAATATAATAATAATAATAATAATGCAATGTAGGCTGGCCTCCCATCTGCTGGCCTACCAATCGCACAACAAACTTTACGTTGGGTTAACTCCCCAACGTAAAGTAATACTGAGTTCAAGACAATACTGAACCAGGAAGTGCTCCCCACAACCTGCCCTTCTCGGATGAGGGCAACCCACTAGCTGGGCGGAGTACCGAGATTCCGAACGATGACGACCTTGGCGAACAACGGACTGCATTTAGGTGGACGGAGGAATTACGAGCCGATCTCTTGATGTGCTATAATAACAGTGAACCCGAGCGGAGAGGCTACATGGCGAGGATGCATGCTCTCTGGAGCAATATGCATCCTAACTACAGCCATCTGTCACAACAACATCTCCGAGACTATGCCTCTCATCTCCGGCGAACACGGAGATCACTGTTAATGAACAGACGATTATCTCATCGTCTGTCTTTTCCAGCACAGTTACATCAAGAGAGACGCCGTTCTTCTGAAGACGCTGACAATGATTTTGAAAGGCGACAAGTATGTATCTCAAAGAAGATACACTACCCAAAACAGCTACTTGACACGGTAAACCAAGAACTATCTGCCCGGATTCAGGAAGACTCTATTTTGCTCACCATCAATCAAGCTGTCTATGATGCTGCTTCCTCACTCTTACCTCCAGCGAGGAGAAATATTTCTTCTCCTGAGGCAAAGATAAGAGGGCGCATTGGGCAGCTGTCACTAAAGATTGATGATCTCCGGAAACATGTCTCCCGCATTCAGTGTGTGATTGAGTATGTAAATGCACGTAAAGCATTTACATCCAAAGTCCGCCGCATTGCGGCTGGACTACGCTATCAGCATCACACACTGAATAAGGAGAATCTTCTTAATATCAAAGAAGGTTCCCTTAACAGGTTGCGGGCTCTAGTGACTGCTAAAAAGTCACTAGAGAAAAAGCTGAAGCGGCTTACCGATAACTCTTTGTTTCGGTTAAGTCCTTCACGCTTTCTGACACCTAAGACATCTGTTTCTGGCGATTCCCCATCCATCGAGCAAGTAGAAGCTTTCTGGTCCGAGTTGTATGGTGATCAACCGAACGTGAATCGTGACACTCCAGCTCTCAACGACTTCGAAGCATTTTGTCGACAACATCGCAACGACAATGCTGATGAAGAGAGCCCCGAAGTCAGCGTGGAAGAAGTTCGTTCAGCTCTGAACAATGGTAAGAACTGGGCTGCTCCGGGTCCAGATGGCATTAACCTATTTTGGTGGAAGAAATTACCTTCTACCCATAGTCATCTAGCCCGGATTTTTACAGCGTTCATCAGAGGTAATGAACCAATTCCATGCTGGCTTGTAGAAGGGCGAACCGTGCTCATCCCAAAGAAAGGAGACTTGTCTGACCCGAAAAACTACAGGCCTATCACCTGTTTGAATGCGGTTTATAAGATTTTCACCAAAATCTTGAATAATCGCATTCTGCAGGAGATAGACCCTGTATGGCAGCAGATATACGAACAACGTGGCAGTAAAAGAGGCCTGTCAGGTTGCAAAGAGAATCTGTTAGTGGATCGTTGTGTCATTCAAGACGCGATCTGCTATCAGCGCAACCTGTCAATGGCCTGGATTGACTACCGCAAGGCATTTGACTCAACATCTCATGAGCTTATTCTCTTTTTGCTCAAATGCCTTGGGGTCAATCGCGATACAGTGGGATGCATTCGGCGTACGATGCAGCTTTGGCGAACACGGTTCCACATTTCATGTGGCAACGACAAACGTGTAACCGAAGCTGTACAGTACAAACGAGGAGTCTTTCAGGGAGATTCTCTGAGCCCTCTGCTGTTTTGTATCTCACTGCTGCCAATATCTGTTGCGCTACGCCGCACCCGTGGATACTCAGTGGGTCCATCAAATGATCGAAAGTATTCGATCACCCACTTACTCTACATGGATGATCTGAAGGTGTATGCTTCTGATGAGGAACACCTTCAGACAGCCTTGAATATTGTAGGGGAGTATACCCGGGATGTTGGCATGGCTTTTGGGTTGGACAAGTGCGCGGTCGTTAATCTGGTGAAGGGTAAGTGTTCTGATGTGCGTGAGGATATCGAGTTAGTAGATGGGAGCGTCATTGACCATCTTGACGCCGGAGAGTCGTACAAATATCTAGGGATTGACGGGAGTCCTATGCAGGACGCCTCGAAAATCAAAACGACTCTCTGCAGCGAGTATGTGCGGAGACTCCGGAAAATCTGGTCATCAGAACTTTCCGGGAAAAACAAAGTCTCTGCAACAAACATGCTTGCTGTCCCGGTACTCCTCTACTCTTTCGGTGTTCTGAAATGGGCCCGAAAAGAACTCAGAGATCTCGATATCAAGACACGCAAAGTCATGAATATGAATCGGAGCATGCACCCTAAATCCTCCATCACCAGATTATACCTTTCCCGGCACATCGGAGGGAGAGGTTTACAGAGCTTGGAGTGTCTACACGATCGTTTGGTTTTGGGTATAACATACGAGGTTGTCAATTTCACTGCAGATGAAAACGACTTCCTTATGCAAATTGTTCATAGTCATGAGAATAGGCATAAGGGAACGTTTTTATATAAGGCAGCAATCTACGCGGCAAAATCCCTCGGTCTTGGAAGAGTAAACCCTCTTATCGAACTCCCTAAGGAGGAATTTAAGAGGGTCATCAGCAATGCTGAGCAACAAAAACTGCTCAGCACACATATGGACAAGTCCATGCACAGCGTGTTCTTTAAACACGTGCGTGAACATGGCTTGTCCGAGCAGCTGACGTTTTCCTTCCTCAGGTCAGCTGGCCTGATGTCTGAGACCGAAGGATATATTTTTGCCTGCCAAGATAGTGTTATCAATACTCTTGAATACCGTGCTAAAGTGCTCCAGATGCAGCTACCCGACACTTTGTGTAGGGTGTGTAAGCAACATCCTGAGACGCTTATGCATCTGTTGTCAGCATGTCCTGTGCTGGCAAGAAATGCATATGTCCAGCGTCACAATGCTGCTCTGCGAGTACTTTACTACCACCTAAGACATACTCACGGTATCGATAAAACACCAGTGCTGCCTTATCTGCCAGGAGATATTCCGCAAGTTGTTGAGAATGACCGTTGCCGTATTTATTGGAACGTGCCATTCGCAACAACGCGGAAAATCGATCACAATAAACCTGATATTGTGCTCTTTGATAAAACCGCTCGTGACATTTATGTTATCGAGTTCTCAGCACCTGCTGAGTATAACATCACGGTTAAAGAAGAGCACAAACACGAAATATATCAGGATCTCCTGTTTGAAATTGGCAAACTCTACCCAGGCTACCGTGTCAAGCTTGTCGTGCTTATTGTTGGCGTCCTAGGAGGGATGAAACAGACTTTTGTGTCTGCATTGGCTAAAATCCCAACTTGTTCTCCGCAAGTTGAGTTTTTGGCATCGCGGATGCAAAAGGCTGTTATTCTCGGATCCCTCCGTCTCCTACGGCAACGAAACTTGGCCTGCTGCGCATGCTGATCATCTTGTTGATGAAGCATCGCAGCAGTAATGATTTGGCGCTCAGGTGAGGCCCTCGGTAGAGTCGGACTACCGGGGATAACCCCCTGAGCATTTAACTAAAAAAAAAGAAATAATAATAATAATAATAATAATAATAATAATAATAATAATAATAATAATAATAATAATAATAATAATAATAATAATAATAATAATAATAATAATAATAATAATAATAATAATAATAATAATAATAATAATAATAATAATAATAATAATAATAATAATAATAATAATAATAATAATAATAATAATAATAATAATAATAATAATAATAATAATAATAATAATAATAATAATAATAATAATAATAATAATAATAATAATAATAATAATAATAATAATAATAATAATAATAATAATAATAATAATAATAATAATAATAATAATAATAATAATAATAATAATAATAATAATAATAATAATAATAATAATAATAATAATAATAATAATAATAATAATAATAATAATAATAATAATAATAATAATAATAATAATAATAATAATAATAATAATAATAATAATAATAATAATAATAATAATAATAATAATAATAATAATAATAATAATAATAATAATAATAATAATAATAATAATAATAATAATAATAATAATAATAATAATAATAATAATAATAATAATAATAATAATAATAATAATAATAATAATAATAATAATAATAATAATAATAATAATAATAATAATAATAATAATAATAATAATAATAATAATAATAATAATAATAATAATAATAATAATAATAATAATAATAATAATAATAATAATAATAATAATAATAATAATAATAATAATAATAATAATAATAATAATAATAATAATAATAATAATAATAATAATAATAATAATAATAATAATAATAATAATAATAATAATAATAATAATAATAATAATAATAATAATAATAATAATAATAATAATAATAATAATAATAATAATAATAATAATAATAATAATAATAATAATAATAATAATAATAATAATAATAATAATAATAATAATAATAATAATAATAATAATAATAATAATAATAATAATAATAATAATAATAATAATAATAATAATAATAATAATAATAATAATAATAATAATAATAATAATAATAATAATAATAATAATAATAATAATAATAATAATAATAATAATAATAATAATAATAATAATAATAATAATAATAATAATAATAATAATAATAATAATAATAATAATAATAATAATAATAATAATAATAATAATAATAATAATAATAATAATAATAATAATAATAATAATAATAATAATAATAATAATAATAATAATAATAATAATAATAATAATAATAATAATAATAATAATAATAATAATAATAATAATAATAATAATAATAATAATAATAATAATAATAATAATAATAATAATAATAATAATAATAATAATAATAATAATAATAATAATAATAATAATAATAATAATAATAATAATAATAATAATAATAATAATAATAATAATAATAATAATAATAATAATAATAATAATAATAATAATAATAATAATAATAATAATAATAATAATAATAATAATAATAATAATAATAATAATAATAATAATAATAATAATAATAATAATAATAATAATAATAATAATAATAATAATAATAATAATAATAATAATAATAATAATAATAATAATAATAATAATAATAATAATAATAATAATAATAATAATAATAATAATAATAATAATAATAATAATAATAATAATAATAATAATAATAATAATAATAATAATAATAATAATAATAATAATAATAATAATAATAATAATAATAATAATAATAATAATAATAATAACGCCCGCGGTGCATGTTGTGCGGCCAGCGGGGGTCTTATTTACCCCGTGGCGCATCGTGGGCAATGTAGGCTGGCCTCCCATCTGCTGGCCTACCAATCGCACAACAAACTTTACGTTGGGTTAACTCCCCAACGTAAAGTAATACTGAGTTCAAGACAATACTGAACCAGGAAGTGCTCCCCACAACCTGCCCTTCTCGGATGAGGGCAACCCACTAGCTGGGCGGAGTACCGAGATTCCGAACGATGACGACCTTGGCGAACAACGGACTGCATTTAGGTGGACGGAGGAATTACGAGCCGATCTCTTGATGTGCTATAATAACAGTGAACCCGAGCGGAGAGGCTACATGGCGAGGATGCATGCTCTCTGGAGCAATATGCATCCTAACTACAGCCATCTGTCACAACAACATCTCCGAGACTATGCCTCTCATCTCCGGCGAACACGGAGATCACTGTTAATGAACAGACGATTATCTCATCGTCTGTCTTTTCCAGCACAGTTACATCAAGAGAGACGCCGTTCTTCTGAAGACGCTGACAATGATTTTGAAAGGCGACAAGTATGTATCTCAAAGAAGATACACTACCCAAAACAGCTACTTGACACGGTAAACCAAGAACTATCTGCCCGGATTCAGGAAGACTCCCATCAATCAAGCTGTCTATGATGCTGCTTCCTCACTCTTACCTCCAGCGAGGAGAAATATTTCTTCTCCTGAGGCAAAGATAAGAGGGCGCATTGGGCAGCTGTCACTAAAGATTGATGATCTCCGGAAACATGTCTCCCGCATTCAGTGTGTGATTGAGTATGTAAATGCACGTAAAGCATTTACATCCAAAGTCCGCCGCATTGCGGCTGGACTACGCTATCAGCATCACACACTGAATAAGGAGAATCTTCTTAATATCAAAGAAGGTTCCCTTAACAGGTTGCGGGCTCTAGTGACTGCTAAAAAGTCACTAGAGAAAAAGCTGAAGCGGCTTACCGATAACTCTTTGTTTCGGT